>NW_015649585.1:127917-142526 GCF_001515625.1 Sinocyclocheilus rhinocerous | reverse complement strand
ACGTAGGGGGACATCCCCCCCCCCCGGAACGTGATCGCGAACAGACCGAGGGGGGCCCCGCTCCCTACCTCGCACCGGGCCCCACGTCAGCTAAGGACGGCCCTGGGTGGTGGTTTCAGAGAGTGCCATTAAAGATGCAGTTCAATAATTTTATTTATTTATTTATTTGTATTTCATTCAGCAACGAGTTCAGTATTCAGCTGTACCAATGGGAGACCGAGATAAAATACATGACAAGCAAACAACTTATTCCAGCTTTTTCAGACAGTCAGGTGACCACAGGTACTGATGCAGCATCAACACAAAACATCCACATTTTAACAATAGGATTGTGTCAAGTCTGATTATAGAAAATTCAAGCTCTAGAAATAACATTTTATCACACCTAGTTATATTGAGATAAATAAATGTGAAACCATGTGGAGAATCAGTAACGTTTATGTTTTCAACAGCCCTGAAAGTCTGCTTTACAAGAGAAAGAAACCTCAGCCTTTTAAGCTTCGGGAACTTCATGATGATGAATGGATTACAAAATCATCCGAGGAGTTTCCTTCACACAAATGCGGTATGTACAATAACCTTTCGTTATGCCGTAGAAAATGTTCTTCAGTGCAGAATATCAGTGATTTTCCACAGGAGTGAAAGCATGAACTCAATATATTAATTAAAAGTTATCAATGGAATGCAATATTTGAACACATTTATCAAATGTGATATTTTTACTTAATATAATACATTCAGAAGCGTTTTAAAATCTGTAGCTACCTTTATATTTTATGACAAGTTTTCCAGAAAGTAAACATATGAAATATTCATCAAGTGTGTCACTTTAATAAGTTTGTTTTTTTACCAGGCCCTATTCACCTGGAGCGCAGATGCCCGACTCTCAGCTCTGTGTTCAAAGGAGAGAAACTTACAGGCAACCAGGAGAGACTGTCAACAACGAACCAGTCCTTCCTCTCAGAGGTGCATGTGTGACCTGCTGCAAATTATTCTTGCCTAAAGATTACAATAATACAAAGCGTGTTGTTTCTAACTCAGGGATATTTGTTTTGTCAGATAAACCGCTCAGAGTTCCCAGTGCATGTGGATGGACCCAGTATCAGGACTTTGAGCAATGTTACATTCGGGAGGCCTGATCTGGCTGGAAAATACTACAGCACAGCATCGCAGGAGCAGTTCCCATCCAAAGAAGTGCTCCGTCCCAAGCCACCGGTTTACCCACCTAGCCACGTGCTGCTTGAGCAAGGTACTTTTGGTTTGCTAACCTGTATTTTCACAGTAATCACCTAAAATGACCTACGTCACATTAACCTTACACTGTGAAAAAGTGTATATGGGCAGCTTTTACTTTAAAAGAGTTCTACTTGATCGGACCCCTAAATTGCTTTTTTACTGATGCAACTGAATGTTGCCAGGTTGGCTCAGTCATGTTTTTGAGTAGAATAAAAGCAGTTCATTTAAATGTTACTACATAAAGAACATTTTTAGGTCACCTGACTTAAAAAAAAAAAGACTAAACAATATACATAAAAATACTCTATGTAAAACATATATAAAATATAAAAGTAAATAAAAATATATGAAATGTAAATTATGTTGTTAGTCTCTGTAATTGATTATCGCATAATCTACTTGTATTTGTAGAGTCGGATCGGATGCTTACAACCATGCAAAAAGATTTTGTCCCCCTGAACTCCAGAAGGCAGGAACTGAGCCCTAGTCAGCTTCAGCGGGTAAAATTTTACATATATTCTCCAGTCCATGAGAAGCGAACAAAGACATTGGTCTGTTTTTTTTTTTTTTACACTGTTCCCAACCAAATTTAGTTAAAACCATGTCATAAGTAGTGGACAAGTAGTTTCCATAAAAGTAGTGCTGTCAAACGATTAATCGCGATTAATCGTTTGACAGCACTACTTAAAAGTGTCCATTAAATTGCAATGATTATGTTGACATGCTAATAACTATTTCTGAACTATTTCCCCTCTTTGAGAGCTGACCTTCAACCTTTAACTAATCTCTTACTAGGTTAAAGACAGCCATATCAGGCCCCGGCACAGCAAACATGACTTCAGGACGACGCACAATGAAACTTATATGTCCAAACCCTACTGCAAGGCATCCCAGGACAACCCATCCCTAAGAAATATCAGCCATATGCCATTTTAAATTATTTTTAAAAAAAAAACTAAAAAAAACTTCTAAATCACAGAAAAGCTTTGCACTCTAAACAAATGGGGAATTTCTGCTAAAAGCCTGCTCATTCAATAATCTTATTATATGCTAGTTTATTATTAGGTATTTGTCATTAAACATAATTGAACTCAGCCCTGCACATTACACATTGGAAGTGAAAGATTCTCATTAATAGTAGCCATCATTTACCTACATTAATATGTGGCCCCCAAAAGCCATGTGGGACTTTGTTTAGAGTGCAGACCTTTTTTGTTTTTGACATTAAACAATAAAATGTTTAAGACTTGCATATTTCAAAGCATCGTTTTTGTCTGTGTGTGGCACGTGGGAAGACCAGAATTTGGCACATAATGTTATTAACCTCCATAACCACAGTTGATTCACACAGAAAATCTACACTGAAGGTGTGTGATACAAAGTAAATTTAAGAAAATGCTTTTTTTACTGAAACATACAAAAGACCAAAACAAAAGACTTAGGCCTACAGCATTCTGTATAATTCTTCATAGCAGTTGATTATCAGCTGGTCAAAATCCACTGCTTTATTGGACATCATAAAGAAATACCCAAAAGCCTAGACACATTTTTGGGAATTGATATCAGTATAGTTGGAACTGTTGTTGAGATCTGTGATTTGGTGGGAGTAGTTTTCTAAATAGATAATTAGATTAAGACTTTGAACAGAACATAGATATAAGATACTGTTTAGTATTGCCAGTGTTGTTGAATTATATATTGTTGAACCAGTATTGAAGAACCAAAATGGTTCTTCATTGGCTGCGAAAAAACCCTTTTGGACGTTTTATTTCTAAGGGTGTGTACAAAAACACTGCATTGTAGTAAAGTGTTTACTTGTTGTCTAAAAACAGGAGAACACTGTGAGAAAGGATTTTTATATTCACTGTTTTGCTTTCATATATTGAGCAGTAAAATACTAACTTAGGCCACAGGGCTTGACTAGATTGCATTTAAGATCCTGAAGTTGGTTACTGAACATGCAATACATGCAATACAATCACTTGTGTCACAATCTCCAGTCACCAGCCCATTCACCACAGCACTACATTTCCCAGCATCCCTCTTGGTTCCCACCTGCACACACTCAATCATCACTCACACCTTCCAATAATCAACACTTTAGCACAGTGGTTCCCAACCCTGGTCCTGGAGGCACCCCAACACTGCACGTTTTGCATGTCTCCTTAATCTAACACACCTGATTCAGGTCATCAGCTCATTAGTAGAGACTCCAAGACAGGGCTGTCCAAACTAAACACACCTAAACCAGCTAATCAGGCTCTTACTAGGCATAGAAACTTCCAGTCAGGTGTGTTGAGGCAAGTTGGAGGAAACTAAAGATCTCAGGACACCGGCCCTCCAGGACCGAGTTTGGACAGCCCTGCTTCAAGACATGAAATTGGTGTGTCAGAGAAAGGAGACATGCAAAATGTGCAGTGAAGGGGTGCCTCCAGGACCAGGGTTGGGACCCACTGCTTTAGCAGACCACACTGTTTGTCTGGTTTCATCTATAGCCTTATGTGCAAGACTTACCCAAACTTTTACCTACCCGCTCACCTGTCTTCATCCTCTTAGTAATACAAAGGACTTTGTTAATTGTTCCATGTGCTGGATCATAATTGAATGAATTACTTGTGTGGTTAATTCTATAAGTTCTGCAGTAAAATCTTGAACCCTGTTGTCTGACCTCCAGTTATTGTGACAACTTGAGGCTGACACAATCATATATTGAGAAATATGTAAGAATATCAAGAAACATCTGGTGTTGTTGAGTGGTTGTGAAACAGATAACTGCTTACAACAATAACAATATAAAAAAAAAACACATATTTAGCAACCAATAACTACTCGGTAACATTACAAATATTCACAGAAGATTAATCAGTCTTAATTAAAAAGTCTTTTTTATTATTATTATTATTTCACACTCTATAGCCAATCCATAAAGGTCCTATAGGGGGCCCATCTCACTTGCATTAAAGACATAAAACATATTTTTCTGCATAAAAGTGCAAGTGACTAGTAAAAGTTGGTAATCAAACACGTTGATCAGTGCAGATGTGTGTTGAAATGAGATATTCCTCTTCTGTTTTCTTTAAAAAGACCTAATGTGCCAATGACTGCATTTCATCAGACCAGCATCTGTGCTAAACTTGCAAAAATGGTAAGTTTAATAATGCTACTGATCGTTATAGAATTTATATGTGAACATTTACTGTTGTATACTGTGTTTTTTTTTGCCTTTGTCTCTTTAAGTGAATCTGCCTGCTTCTTTAAGGGTCTAAAACTGGGTAAATAAAAACAGACACACGTACAACCATATTTTTAATTCTTTCTTTAAAAGTCAACATGAAGTCAAAATTCACTCTTAGTTTTTAAAAAAAATATATTTATATTGCCCATTTCATCATAACTGATGAGTTAATCATTGCTTAGTTGTTTTGCATCAAAACAAATTTTTGGTTAAAACATTCAAAATAATAAATGTGTAATGGAAACTGTATGTCTAACGTTCTAACTATAACACCATTTATTTGACGTTTTTCACCATTTATTTGCATTATTTTGAATTATGTTTTTCTAACAGAAAATAGGTGTTTACTTGAATCATATTTCATGTCAAATACCCAAGAACAGAAAATATTCAAATATAACAACACTGTAAAAAAAATTACGTAAAATTTACGGTAAAAAACCGGCAGTTGTGGTTGCCAAATACAGTTTTTCACCGTATATAGTAGGGGAATTTACCGTTAACCATTTAACAGGTTTTTACTGTAGCATTTTTACAGTCTTTTACCGTTAAATTCACGGTCATTTTATACAGTGAACGAAACACCCATATTTGAATGATGATGTATGTACACTTTTAGGTAAATAAACACTGCATTTCTTCTTAACTCTTAACAGGGGAAAAACATTGTGTTGATGACTATGATAACTCCAAGCATCCAATGGGAAGTGCTTGGACAAACGGCAGATGTGTCAGTTGTACCTGCTCTTTCAGTGGAATGAAGTGCTGTGACACGTAAGACATTTAAAACTTAACTCCTGTTGACATTTTAGAAAGCTAAATATATTGTTTTTAAATTGTTTTATTAATTTCACCTTGTCCTTAAGTTTTTTTTAATTAATTTTTTTAATGAAAACAATTGGAGTTAATATAATAGAGATAATACAGTATTCCTGAAATAAAAGTGCACTTAAAAGCGTGAACACTTTCATGACTATGTTTCTTAACACACTCAAGTACTTAAGTAAAATGAAAAGTCTTACCTTGAAGGACACGGTAAGTAATTTTAATAATATGTTGCCATGCTTTAAAGAAGTATACACTTATTTTGATATGTTGACTAACATACTAAAGCACATACTTGATTATCATTTAACTATAGTGTTATTCTACATTTAAAGTATAAATATATTTTAAATGTATTAAACGGCAACTTCATTCTTACAGATGTGTAGGCCTACATATATATTTAAAATACATAAGTACATGACATAAAAGTTTCAATAGAAATGTCATCATTTTAGTTTACAATGAATGCTTATGTAGTACACTATAAGCAATCCAAGCAAGTATGAAATTACATATAAAATGTACTTAAGTCTTATTTAAGTGGGTGAAAAAAGCACTCTTAAGTTCAGCAAATTGCATATAAATTTAATCTATAATACATTGACATAATTGTCAATAACGTGCATAATTAATTGTAAATAATATGCAATTACGTTTCCGAAAACATTATATTAAGTTCGCACTTAAGTATAAACTTTTAAAGTATAGTACTCTTTTTTTATATGTATGCTATAGCATTCTTTTTCACAAGGGTTGTTCATTTTTAGCTCATCTTAGCTCCATTAACTTTAAAAACAGCATCTCCTTTAAACCTGAGGTCATGCCTGCCTGTTTGAACACATTTTTCATAAACATTCATGTTTACAAGCTGAGGGATGAGTTGAAATTTATTTCCGTGATCATGAACAGCATTGTAGGTTTTATATTTCAAGACATTTCCTCTGAAGTGATGTGCTTTTTGTTATAGGATGGGCCGAGTGACTTCCATGACTAAAGGCTGCATTGTGAAGTATGATTACAAAACATGCACATTTGACGTGTTTCATCCAGAAGACCCCACTATTAAGTGTTCCTATGGTGCTGTTGGAAAATAATGTCCAGTGATCGAGTAATGTGTACTTATTTGGACTGGAATGAACATCAGCTGTTTTTGGATCCAGCTTAGACTATGCTGCATACTAATTATTAATGACACAGCTAAATATCTTGATTACAAAAAGGTGTGGCATTCAAGACTTTCTTTCTTTTATCGCTAAAACGAAGCATTTTTTAAGTAGAGCTAAGAGAACAAACAATTGTGTTTCTTATATAGAATTTTGCATCTTATATTTGTAAAAAATAGCTTATAGGCTACACTTGTCCATGTATAGAGGCCATACATGTTGGAAGATAAAAAAGTGTATGTTTATGTAAAAAAAAAAGGTATGAATTATGTTACCTTTTCATTTAAAGCATGAATCTTGCATTGTTTGCTTCTGATTAACTGAATTGTTAAAATCGCTCAATTGAAATGTTGCATGTTTGTTGATGATTAAATCACATTTTCTCATCACACATCACAATAATCTTGTGTTTTAAGCAATGTTTATGTGAAATGACACATGTGAAACCCTAATTAAAACACAATAGCAGGTTATTAATAATGAAAGAGTAGATGTGTTACAAGCAGGGCCTGATTTATACATAGGCTTGTCCTGAGCAGCCAAATTACAATAAGGAGAATTAATCATTTATTCTACGAGCTACCTACAACATGCAAATAAATGTAACAATCAATACGACAAAAAATATTTCCATGTTTTACACACAAAATTACATTTTACTATCTGTGAAATGCACACTTTCTTTCTCTCGCTCTTTCTCATAAGAAGCATAAATGCACACACATACAGTACAGACTCAACAGTACAGGATCAAACACGCGCACAGAAACTTGTAAGCGCTGCCCTGCGATCTTTTCAATAAAATAGATTTGCAACTGAAGAGCTACATAACATTTCTCAGCATGGAGGTAAGCAGTTCAACTTTTAAGATTAAGAATATTTACTGTCACTGTATGCACACAGTAGTACAACACAACAATGACATGGGGTTAGCAGCTCTAAAACAGTAGGCTAAATAATAAATTAACTAGTAAAATAAAAATAAACAGTATAAACAATATAGTGTTGTAAAGTGAGGTGGCAGAGTACTTTAAAAACAGCATCAGTATTGCACGCATGTTCGTTATTGTAAACAATGCTCACAATGTTATTGTATAGTTATAAACAATATAGACAGTATGACGGTAGCAGTATAATGCACCTTGGCAGTACAATATTGCACATATATTCATAAATTGTAATTAATGTTCACTGTTATGAGTCATAATCTGTATGTTAAACAGTACACATTAGTAATTCATGTGGATGGTTAGATACATAAGTTCCAAGTCTTCCAGATCTTGAATCCAATTGCAGAGCAATGACTATAGTCCACGAACAACATCCTTACACACATGTTGTGTCTCTCCAGATAGCTGTTGTCACCTTATATTTATTCTCAATCTGAGCAAAAAAGATGTTGAGCTCATAAGATAGTGAGACATCACAATGGTGGAGGGCAGGTGAATTCTTGTGTAACAAAGTTCGTAGTTATTGGAAGAAGGAGGCGGGAACCAGCAGATGTTTAACATAAATGTAATAACAAACAACAACATGGATGACTGCCGCATAAACATAAACAAACACAACTAAACTAAACTAAAACTAACAACTAAAATGTCCCAGGCCTGGTCCTTTCTCGTCCTTCACTGTTGTCACTCCTCCATCGGACTCGAGACCGGTGTGGCACTTAGTATTAATGCAATTAATGTTTAATAAAAGCAGGTTATTGCCATTAATTTAGTATTTTCCTTGTCCTAATCTAAAGTGAGAACTATATATTTCTAATAAACCATTAACAGCTCCATTACTACATGGTTTTTAAATACTAGACAAGTTGTTAACGAAAGATAATAAAACATTGTCCAACTCTTCACGTATGAACTAATTAAGCAAAAATAATTTAACTACTATGACAATTAAAGAAGTACTCATTATTTGTACATTAATGTATTAACAATGTAGAGACTACAGCTTATAAACTATGAATTAAGTATAAACTAATAGTTTGCAAATGATTAAGGGTTTTGTTACTGTATACTTATAAAATGTTTTCAAAATATTTTGCTGCATTAAAGTGCAAAGGTCCAGTGTCCAAAGCCAGTAATCTAACAAGTTAATGATCAGTGCAGATGTGTGTTGAAATGTTTGGCCAGAGAGATGTTCTGTGTCTCTTCTGTTTTCTATTAAAAAAAAAAAAGACATTGTGCAAATGACTGCATTTTATTAGAGCAGCATCTATGCTAAACTGTGCTGAAAATGGTTTCATAATGCTGATCAATATATAATTTATATTTAAAAACATTTACCATTGTATACTGTGTTTTTTTCTCTAATATGTACGTATTTTTCCTTTTACAGACATCTTTGGCTTTGGTTTTGGTAGTTTGTACCTTTGTCTCTTTAAGTGATTCTGCTCCTCTTTAAGTGATTCTGTTTCCTTAAACGTCTAAATCTGGGTAAATAAAAACATAGACGCATGTACAACCATATTTTGCACTCAAACATTGTGAAAGGACACAGTCTTTTAATTCTTTCTTTAAAAGTCCATATGAAGTAAAAATTCTGTCTTTTTTTTAACAGTATATTTATTACTTTTTTCAGTTTGCATATTACAGCAAATTACACAGTAAGTATACAATCATGTAAACACAGCAAACACTTTACACCCTATTCTCCCTCCCATCACCCCATCCCCAAACAAAAGAAGGGGGGAAAAATAATAATAATAATAAATAATTAAAGATACCTAAATCAAGTAAAGAGCATTTCCCAAGTCTGTAAAGAAGATCATGATATTACCCTACTCCCTCAGAGCTTGTTGTAGCAGGCTACCAACATTAACATTGTGCCTTAAGAAATTAGTAAAAGGTCTCCAGACATCTCTAAAAACGTTTTATTTCTTTTTGACAATATACCTGATATTTTCCATTGACATGTTTGACGCCATTTTTTTGATCCACTTTCCAATTCTTGGCTCATTTATATTTTTCCAATTAAAAGCAATTGTTCGTTTAGCTTGTAAAATACACATTTCAATGAATCTGACCTCTTTGCTTTGTAAGAGAGGACTGATAGGATATATACCCAGAATAAAAAGCTTAGGATCCAGTGGTAATTTCTTTGATAGAATTTGGTCAATCACAAAATTCAGTCTTATTAGATTTTTTAATTTATAGTGCACATTTAATAAGAGCATGATGACTTAAAGGCACAATATGTAAGATTTTTTTATTAAAATATCCAAAAACCACTAGAACAGTGTTATATATTTTGCTGACTTGTGTACTTACATTATCCCAAATGTTTCGAAGAATGTTTAAATCCAGAGAAATACGCAATTTTAACTAGTGACTTGGACCGTGTTCATAGTGTCATTGTGTCGCCTGCCAATGACGTCAAAACCCCTCGTCGACTGTGGCATAATAAAAGCTCCGCTGCTTTCGAGCCGTGTGTCACGCTCGTTCAGCGGCCTCGTTTCGCTTCGACGGCTTTCAGCCTCACCCTGCTTCATTCTACTACGTTAATAAATCATTAGCTCATCCATGAACATGATTTCTGCCCGAGTCCCGTCGGATTGCTTCGGCTGTGGGGATGAAGACCACAACTCCCATGATTCCACACTCAGTCACAGCGTCATCAAACTATGCCTTTGTTTCTTTGTTTGTTATGAATACGCGCCCTCTAGCGGCGAAAACTTACATATTGTGCCTTTAATCATCGCTAAGTTGTTTTGCATCAAAACAAATATTTGGTTAAAATATCAACAATTATAAATCTTTAATGGGAACTGTATATCAAATGTTCTAACTATAACACTATTTATTTTGAATTCGAGTCATCTTTTCAACAGAAAATAGGTGTTTACAGGAAATATGTTTCATGTCAAATACCCAAGAACAGAAAATGTTCAGCTATAGCACTGAGACACACATCCACTCAGTGTCACAATCCTTCGGAGCGAGGAGTGAGGAGACGCAGGAGTAACTCAAAGGAAAATGTCTTTAATTAATAACCAAAAGCAACACGAACAGAAACAGGGTATGACGTTTAACACTGGACACTAGACACAGGAAAACACTGGGCTTAAATAACTGGAACTAAACGAGGAAATCACAGAGACACAGCTGAATCAAATGAACCCAATCAACACGAGGAGAAACTGGGTCACGGGGAGCACATGGGGAGTAAAACACAAGACAGGAACACAGGGGCAGTCCATGGGCGTGACACTCAGCTACTTAACACCACATATGTAAAAGATGGTATATGAACACTATTAGGTAAATAAACATTGCATTTCTTCTGAATATCTCTTTATTTGATTGAATATAAATAGGGGAAAAACATTGTGTTGATGGCTATGATAACTCCAAGCATCCAAAGTACTTGGGAAGTACTTGGACAAACGGCGCATGTATCAGATGTATCTGCACCCTCAGCCAAATGAAGTGCTGTTATATGTAAGACACTTAACATCCAAACTGCTGTTTAAACTTAAAGGTGCTGTATGTAGGATTGACACCGAGTGGTTGAACTAGGTATTGCAGTCCAAATTCAAAATATTGGAGAGGGTTTTTTTCATCCGGCCCCTCATCCTCAGACTTGACGCACACGCAGGTTGCCAGATTGACGACACCAACAGGAACGAGCGCACTTGACGATTAATTAAATGAAATACGCTGTGTTTCCCGCCAACTGGCAACCCGGGGTGCCGAAATACAATTGGGTAAACTGGCAGTGGGCGGGTTTCACAAACCAAAACAGAGACCAACATTCCGGCCCGGAACGCACATTTTCAAAGGAGAATAACTGACTGTAGCATTGTTTTTCAGATAAACAAGTATGTTAACTTGTTTCTTAAATACCTGCAAACATATTATGGTATTTTTATGCTTTAGTAGAGTCAAAAACTTACAAACAGCACCTTTAAGAAAACCAAATACAATGATCTTTAAAACAAATAAGAAACATAGGAAAGTCCACACTTTTATTTTAGCAATACTGTATTATCTTCAAGTACAGCCTTTAAAAAAAAAAAAAACTTTTTAAGATTTGAGGGACACTACAATTGTACATTCGATACAAGTAAGCACTTCTTTTTTCAGAAGGGAATACTTTTACAGCATTTACGAACATTGTAAATGCATTTGTTATAATAATCTTATTTTTGTTGTTGTTGTCTAAAGTTGTCGGTGCCAGTGTAATTCCTGTAATCTCTGTGGATTTATGTAAAACTATGGTAACACTTTATTTTAATTCTCACTATTAACTAGAATGCATATTACTAGCACACTGGCTGTTTATTAGTACTTATAAAGTACTAATATTATTCTGCATGACCATATTTTAGATCCCTTAATCTCTACCCCATACCTAATCTTAACAACTACTGTACTAACTATTAATAAGCAGCGAATTAGGAGTTTATTGAGGCAAAAGTCATACTTAATAAGGTAGTTTAGTGAGAACTGGAACTTAAAATAAAGTGTGACCAAAACTCCTTTTAAGTGTAGTTATGTCTCATCCTTTCTATATTCCAAAAAGAACAACTATATACTCACAAGCTGAGTGATTGGATATAACTTTCACAGATAAGGTTGGACCGTCACCTCCACAAGCACTACTTCACCTGCCATCATCACCAGTCCCATGGCCAATCCAGCACCCTACTCTGGCTTGGCAGAGGATTGCAATGGATTCTTTCTCCAGTGTTCATTGGCCCTGGAGATGCAGCCATATCGCTTCACCACCGATCAAGCCAAGATCTTATTCATCATTTCCCTGCTGACGGGACGAGTGTTCCAATGGACGGAATCCATCTGAGCCCAGACAGGATCAGTAACCCAATCCCTGGATGCCTTCGTCAATAATTTCCATAAAGTTCCATAAAGGAGACACTTCTGTCAATGAGCACCTATATCATATCCGCCAAGGCAAAATGTATATTAAGGATTATGCTCTCAAGTTTAGAACTCTTGCTGCCGCCAGTGGTTGGAATGAGTGATTGCTCCTCACCATTTTCCAGCAGGGACTTGAGCCCAAGATTGGTTCATCCAACTCTCCATCTGTGTTCTGAATTGTATGCAGTCTTGTAACAGCAATCCTCCATGTTCTATCACCAGCCAGAGTTCACCAGCACTCCAGAAAAAGTGTCTGAGCCAATGATTGTTGATAATACTTGGTTAACTTCAGCTGAGCAGCAGAGGAGGCTGACCCAAAGACTCTGTCTGTACTGTGGTGCTGGTGGGCATGTAATTTCCTCATGCCCAGTTCGTCCTCAACAACCTGTGATGAGTTTTGTTCACTCTCCTGCTCTTAATTTAACTCCACTCACCATAGTTGTAATGCTTACTGCCTCTGATATGTCTATTCCAATACATGCTCTCCTCGACTCTGCGTCAGCTGGTAATTTATTCTTCAGAAACCTCTGCCGCCTGCTCAGTTTCCCAAAAGTACAACCAAGACCACCTACAAGGTCCAGTCAGTGACAGGAAGACCATTAAGCCAAAAACATGTTGGTTTCCTGGCAGGGCCTGTGAAACTTCGCATTGGCCTGCTCCACACCGAACAGACCCATCTCCGGGTTCTGAAGCATTCCACTGCTGATCCTTGGGCACCTGTGGCTTGTGCAACACAACCCTGTCATCTTCTGGAAAACGGGCGAAGTCCTGAAGTGGGGCAAGTACCACTTCCATGATTGTTTCCCTCAATATCCACAATCTCTCTCTCATCCTCGTCAGACACTGCCTGTGAACATCTACATCTAGAACTATAGTTCCATCACCAGTCCATTGAAAGATCTGCTTAAGAACAAACCCAAGTCTCTGTCTTGGACTCCAGCTGCCATGGAGGCCTCCCAGAAGCTCAAGACTGCCTTCACCAGAGCACTGTTCCTAGGACATCCTGACACCAGCAAGCCCTTCATTGTAGAAGTGGACACATCAACCACTGTGGTAGGGATGGTGTTGTCTCAGCAGCAGGGGAATCCTCCTAGACTCCATCCATGTGCCTTCTTCTCAAAGAAACTCACCCCGGTGGAGAAGAACTACGATATCAGCAACAGAACTCCTGGCCATCGAGCTTGTGCTCGAAGAATGGCAGCATTGGATGGAGGGTGCTCAACAACCATTCATCGTGTTGACAGACCACAAGAACCTAGAATAGAAAGAGACTAAATCCTCATTATTTTTCACCCGTTTCCAATTTCTGCATCCCCTATCATCCAGACTCCAAGAATGCTAAGGCAGATGCCCTTTCCCATCTCCACGCTCCCAAAGAAGCAACTGAACAGCCTGAGTCCATCTTGCTTTCTACCCTGTTTGTTAATCCCATCCAGTAGTCCCAGGACCAGCCCACCTCCTCCAATGTCTCTGAGGCCGCTCTGCCGGGGTGTCCACAAGGTCTCCAGTACGTTCCTCGTTCCCAACGTACTCCACTAATTCACTCAGTGCACTCACCTCTGGGCACTGTCCACTGAGGTTAGTGGTCCATCCACTGCCTGTTCTCAACCGTCCATGACTACGGACTTGCCCCCCCTCTGATGGTATTACATGCATCCTTGTTGTAATTGACCAGAATTTTTCCAAGTCATGTCATTTGCTTCCCCTCAAAGGCATCTCCACCATTATGATAATTGCAAAACTCCTCTTAAACCATGTCTTCAGATAATTCGGGATCCCTTCAAACATTGTATCAGATCGGGGCCCTCAAATCATCTCCAAGGTCTGGAAGGCCTCTGAGGCCTCTGAGAACACCCAATCACAGCACACGCCTCGTCTCACCGCACTGTCTCTTCTCGTTCATTCAAAGTGGACTCTTACCTGTTCTCCTGATCTCTAGCAACGAACTCCAGCGATTCTCTCCAGCTATTGTCTCCAGTGTGTTTCCTGTGGTGTTTTATAAGGATTACCTGAATACCTACCCCATTCAAAGAGTTCTGTGCTCTCTATTGGCGCTTTTCCACTGCGTGGTACGACTCGGCTCATGTCGTTATAGTTGCGCCGCCTCTATTGCCGCGACTCCTGAAAAACGTTTTCATTCCGCGTCGCCCCATCAAGCTCGCTGGATCCGCTCCTCTGCTATCAACGAGAGTAACGTCTGTACTTCCTCAACAGACAATGAAACAGCCAATTTTTGGTTGTTAAAAAAGGTGCGCTTGTTCAAAA
>NW_015649585.1:111525-127907 GCF_001515625.1 Sinocyclocheilus rhinocerous | reverse complement strand
TACTGTAGTCACACCGAATTACTTTATTAACATTAACATAAAAGCAAATATCCATTAAAGCTATTAAAGCAGCGAACAATTTTTCTTTTGCTCTTTTTGATTAACATTATTTACATAAGAAATGCACGGATCCGTTATACTGATATACATTTTCTTTACTGTTTACATTCAATTAAAACAACCGACTGTGCTTACAAGGATACTTGTCAAGACAGCCATTGGTGTTCACCTGCTGTCTGAGAAGGCTATCTGTCTGTGCACTTCAGGTGTGTGAGCGGTGCGCATAGAAACGCTCTATCACAGTTGTTTAAAAAAAGGTGCGCTTGTTCAAAATAGTTGCGTTCGATCCTTCGCTGGCTGTGCTGATTTAAATCTAGCGGTGGATCAAATCTCTGCAGGAAAGTGGCCTGGAAGGGCCAAGTTTGCCCATCACTGCTCTAGAGCAGAGGTCTTCAATCCTGCTTCTGGGGACCCACTGTCCTGCAGAGTTCCCCCCCTAGTGGATGGCTAAAGATTTGTTAACTCATATTCATAAATTCTCAAGGGAACGTCTCTGAATTAACTGATGCTCAAGCCCCCCTTGACAGGTGCTGGTCCTGGGGACCCACGGCTCTGCACATTTTGTATGTCTCTCTTATCTGACACATGTTCATGGATCTCTCTCCTAATGAACTGATGATCTGAATCAGGTGTGTTAAATAAGGGAGACACACAAAATGTGCAGAGCGGTGGGTCCCCAGGACCAGGATAGAAAACCACTGCTCTAGAGAGTAGAGTGCGTTGTCATGTAGGTGTAAAGTTAGTTATTGTCAACATAATGCTCAAAAGGGACCATAAGTAAAGTTTTACCCTAAAATAGTGATATGCTGATTTTGGCAAACACAAAATATTTACCTAAGACCTTATGTTCAGGCCTGGTCAAAGGGACTTCAGACTTTTCAACATGTATTGGGTTCACTGGAGAAAAAAAAAAGTATATATATATTTACGAATGTGGTATTGAGGTTACAGTTGTTCTGTTGGTTTCCTCTTTACCATTACCACCTAATGAATCCAGTCACACTGAATGGAATGAAAGCTCTAAAATCAAATTAAGAAAATATATTAAATATGTAACTGTTAAAAGATTTTTATGATTGATTTGATATCATCAGATCGCTGTCTTCTCAAACATGGTACATTTCCATCATGCTTCTGTTGTAGTGCTGCGCCAGTATGTGAAGTGTGACGTGGATCGTGACGTGACTCCTGACGTTGTCCGTGATCCCGTTGGCCTGGGCGGAGCTGCCGCGTGTGCTTCTTGTTATTGTTGTGTTGGCCGTCGCCATTAAAGGCTTGACTAAACTATTCTCTCGTGTCAGCGATTCAATATACCTCACCTACACACTGGCGTGGTGGCAGCGTTATCGTATTCACTCCCCAAACGTTCCGGTGAGCTCACGTGAGATCCATTCGCGCTATAATCGCGCGAAAGCGAGCCGCATTGTGGATTATCTCCGCTGACGATACTCGAGACATTAGCCATGGCGAATACACACAGAGCACCGAAGCAGTGGTGCCTAACGAAAGTTGAGACCGTGAATTCATTCGAGAACTGGCATCAGAACCTAGTTTACACGTTGTCATTGGACACTGAGTTCGCTCCCTTTCTAGTTGACGGCGCGCGCTGGGAAAAGAAGACGAGGGCTTCACCATTCAGAGGTTTTACTGATGACGACGACGATGTTCCCGCGACGCAACGGCGCACGCACCAACAAAAGGTCAGCACGCTCGAGCTTATGCTGGGGCAAATCGCTAACTACTGCCCTGTTATTTCCCGAAATACTATTGTTAAAAACTCCACATGCATTGATCACATATGGCAGACAAACAGACTACATTATGGATTCCAATCAACTGGTGCACATTTCATTGGCTTTGCTGCTATTAAACTTGAGTCTAATGAAGGGCCAGTGGATTTGTACCAGAGATTAATGGCTTTTGTCGAGGACAATTTACTAGATAACATATGGCAGACTATCAGACTACATTATGGATTCCAATCTACTGGTGCACATTTCATTGACTTTGCTGCTATTAAGCTTGAGTCTAATGAAGGGCCAGAGGATTTGTACCAGAGATTAATGGCTTTTGTTGAGGACAATTTACTACGCAGAGACTCTGGCATTACTCACGGAGGTGAAGCCATTCTAGAGGATGAGGAGCTCTCCCCCACGATCGAAAACTTCATTGTTCTAACTTGGCTTCGTCTTATACACAGCGATTTGCCAAAGCTTGTAAAGCAGAGGTATGGCACAGAGTTACGGTAACGCACTCTGGCATCCATCAAACCAGAGATATCTCAGGCCCTGTGTTCATTACTGGATGAGCTACAGTCATCAGAGGATGCCAGAGCTATGCGCTCAGCCATTTCTAACCCTCCAAGACAGAAGTATGCTTCACTGGGTCGATCCAGGAAGTCCTGCCCACTCTGTAAGGAGGCTCGCAGACCGGACAATCACTTCCTCAGTAAGTGCCCTTTCCTGCCCCCTCCAGACAAAGCTTTCATTGCCAGGGCACGGCAAGTTGCTGGCTCTCCATGGCACTCCGACGGCGAGTCCGAGGATGACAGCGAGGACATATCCTGCAATCCTAAGGCGGTACAGCGCGTTCACAACATGCAGTCACCCTGCCTCGAAGTTTTCCATGGTCACGTCCCCGTTAGGCTGACCATCGACAGTGGTGCAACTGGAAACATGATAAGGGCAGCATGTGCCACCAAACTGGGCCTTAAAGTCTCCAGCAGTACGCAGTCAGCTCGTCAGGCAGATGGCTCCTCGCCATTGAAGGTGGTTGGAGAAACATGCACACATTTTCAATTAGGCAGGCACATGCTCTTTTTTTATGGACTTGTGCTAGAAAATTTGGATTCAGACATTCTCGCTGGCATCCCCTTTATGGAATGTAATGACATTTCTATCCGCTCCGCTAGACATCAGGTCTGTGTGGCATCAGACACATACGAGTATGGCGCCAATCGGACGTATGGAGACAGACATGCTATTCGTCGAGCTCATGTGCTTCGTGCTACCTCATCACATACTGTGTGGCCTGGGGACTTTGTTGAACTTGAACTTCCAGCAGAACTTGCGAAGGTTAACGAGGAGCTCGCTGTCGAGCTGCATGAGGACTGTACACACTGGTTTGCTACATCGTTGTTTGTAGGGGTATCCGGAAAAATCTGAATTCCCAATCTGACTGACGCACCACAGGGCATTAGAAAACATGATCATGTATGCCGTGTTCGCATGACCTACATACCAGAGCCCCAAACTGAACGAGCCCAGGTGGAAGTTCCTCAAGCTGTCACTCGCAAGCCCAGTATGCACAGTACGACACTATTCTCTGACCTTATCTCATTAGACCCCAATGGCATTATGAAGGCAGACATTAGAGATAAATTTCGGGAGGTCCATAGGGAATTTGATGAGGTCTTCAGTCCACAGTTTAGGGGCTATAATGGTGCTGCTGGCCCCTTCCAAGCAAGGGTAAACATGGGGCCTGTCCAGCCACCTCAGCGGAAGGGAAGGGTCCCGCAGTACTCCAGAGGCCAGCTGCAGGAACTGCAGGCTCAGTTTGATGCGCTGGAGTCACTTGGTGTTTTTCGAAAGCCCGAGGACATTGATGTCGATGTGGAATATGTCAACCCATCGTTTCTTGTCAAAAAGCCTAACGGGGGGTTTCGTCTTGTTACAGCATTCGCCGATGTGGGCCGTTATAGCAAACCCCAACCGTCGCTGATGCTGAATGTCGATGCCACACTGCGTCTGATAGCTCAGTGGAGATATATCATTGCGACAGACCTCACCAAGGCGTTCTACCAAATTCCCCTTTCCAAATCTTCTATGAAGTACTGCGGGGTGGTCACACCATTTAAAGGAGTCCGTGTGTATGCCAGATGTGCCATGGCCATGCCCGGCTCAGAAACCGCATTAGAGGAGTTAACCTGTCGCATGCTTGGCGACCTCCTTCATCAGGGATAGGTGGCCAAGGTCGCTGATGACCTGTACTGTGGTGCCGATACCATTGAGGATCTTCTTGTTTTGGGGTGGGTCTGGAATCAGGGTACTATTCGTGCCAGTTCGCATCGCATTTCAACATTGGCCTCGTGCACCCCTCCTGCGACTGTTAGTGGTCTATGGTCCTTTATTGGTGCGTATAAAGTCCTAGCTCGTGTCCTTAAGGGGTGTGAGTCGATCCTTGCCCCCTTCGACAACATGGTCACTGGTGGTGAGTCGACTGCTGCGGTTGTGTGGTCAGATGAGCTCCTCCTCCAGTGTTTTCGTAGGGCTCAGCAGGCGTTATCCACTAGTTGCGCTGTGACAATACCACGACCTGATGACCAACTTTGGATTGTCACCGACGGTGCTTTTAGGGATCCAGGGCTAGGCGCGACAATGTATGTTACGAGGGGGGAAAAGTTGTTGATCGCCAGACACTTTAGCGCTAAGCTTCGCAAAAATCAGATCAATTGGCTTCCGTGTGAGATTGAGGCCCTAGCTATAGCCGCTGCTCTGAAGCATTTTGGTCCATATATTATTCAGTCATCACAGAAGGCGTGTGTGCTCACTGACAGTAAACCATGCGTACAGGCCTTTGAGAAGCTGTGTAGGGGGGAATTTTCTGCGAGCCCACGCGTTACTACTTTCTTGTCTACTGCAAGCCGCTTTCAGGTCTCTGTTTGTCATGTTGCTGGGGCTGCTATTCTCCCTTCAGATTATGCTAGTCGCCATGCTGCACAATGTGACAGTCCGGCATGTCAGGTGTGTAGCTTCGTCCGTGAATCCATGGTCTCCGTCGTGTGCGGTACTGATGTTGCTGACATCTTGCGGGGAGCTCAAAAGGTGCCCTTTGCCAGTAGGGCCACATGGGTGTCTATTCAGGCTGAGTGTCCAGACCTCCGCACGGTACGCGCACATCTTCGGCAGGGTACACGCCCTTCCAAGAGAGTTACCAATGTCAAAGATGTAAAACGGTATTTGAATACTGTTACCTTAGCAAGGGATGGGCTGTTAGTTGTGCGGCGTGACACACCACTGTCAAACACAACCAAATGCATCGTTGTTCCAAGGTCAGTACTGCATGGGTTGCTTATGTCATTGCACATTAGGTTAGACCACCCCTCGGCTCACCAGTTGAGACTTGTCGTTGGCCGGTACTTCTACGCGCTGGACTTGGATTCAGCCATCCAGCTTACCAGTAATGTATGTCACCAATGTGCTGCACTGGCTAAGTCCCCTGTGTTCGCAGTGGAGCAGTCCAGCTGTGATCCACCTGAGACGGTCGGGTCTACTTTTGCAGCTGACGTGCTTAAACGTGAGCGCCAGCTCATCTTAGTCGTTCGTGAGTGTGTGACAACCTTTACAGCTGCTTTGTTAATTGATGACGAGCGGAAGGAAACGTTGTGGGATGGTATTGTACACTTGTGTATTGGCCTTCGTCCGCTTGATGGCCCCTTTGCTATAGTTAGAACTGACCCAGCACCAGGTTTTTCAGCACTGGCCAAGGACACAGTGCTTGCTCAATACAGGCTGGCCATTGAAGTTGGCGATGCTAAAAATATCAACAAAAATCCGGTGGCCGAAAAGGCCATCCAGGAGCTACAGGGCGAGATTTTGCGACTAGAACCACACTGTGGGGTCGTCACCCCCTTACTATTGTCTGTAGCTGTTGCTCGGTTAAATAGCCGTATTCGGTCACGTGGCATGTCAGCCCGTGAGATGCTGCTGCAGCGTGATCAGTTCTCTCTCGAACAGTTACCGGTGCATGACCGGGAACTGATTGCGTTGCAGCATGCACAACGCCTGGCTAACCACCCCCACAGTGTTAAAGCTAAAGCTCCACTGAGTTGGGGTGCACCTAGCCTTGATATTTGCCCTGGTGACCTTGTGTATTTGTATAGGGTTCGCTTAACAGATTGTTATAAAGTTGGCTCTTTCCCAAGTGTCACAGGTCATTGTGGTGACGGTGCAGCATCTGAGAGCGAAGAGGAGTGCGACGTGCCACTTGTTGCACCTCCGAGCAACCCTGACATTCCCCTGGCGATAGCGACACCCGCTTCACCCCCTGGGTCTGATGACAGCGAATGTCCGGAGGGTAGGACCATGTCCCCATCATGTTCGGTGGAGGTCCCGTGCCACGAGTTAGCCTCCCTCTCAGCTGTTCCGGTGCAGGCTCCTTGGCGGTCAGGCCGTCTCCATCGACTTCCCGAGAAAGTTAAAGGATTATGAGCTGCACTAGATGGACTGCCTTCACCCGTATCCTTGCTTTGCTTTGAGAAAGCTTCATAAGGATCCAAGAAGCCTTGTTCTGCAAGGCTTCATAAGGATCCGCGGTGCTGTTCTCACTAGACAGATGGTTCCGTTGACTCATCTTTTGTTGTCACATGTCACTCTTTTGTTTTTCCCCTTTTTTTTGTTTTTGTTTCAAATGCCCAGTATGTGAAGTGTGTCGTGGATCGTGACGTGACTCCTGACGTTGTTCGTGGCCACGTTGGCCTGGGCGGAGCTCGCGCTTGGGGCTTCTTGTTATTGTTGTGTTGGCCGTCGCCATTAAAGGCTTGACTAAACTATTCTCTCGTGTCAGCGATTCAATGTACCTCACCTACACACTGGCGCTGTTTGTTTGTTTTCATACTGAAGTCCAGTCTGGTGGGTGTGCTGAGTGTCCACTGTGTGTTATCATATGTAAACAAAAGAGTCTTATTAAAAACAAATAAAAATTTTTTAAAAAACTTTACACGGGTTGCAACTCTAAATTTGATATCAAATGCATAGTTATTTAAAAAATCCAGATGCAAGAAGTTATTCTTATAGAAATATAAATATATAATTTTCTGTCTTAATTCAAAATTAAAACTCCAAAACCAATTAAAAGAGCATTACAGCTGCCCATAATGTCAAGCCAAGAGCTGCATGCCTTTGGCATAGCAGTCAAACAAAAATTAATCTGCCTTAATGTAAGTCTCTGTGATGTTTTGTATACTGAGAACGGAAGAGGGCCAGATACTGAACCCTGAGGTACCCCAGTGGTTATTTGATGTAATGCAGACTCCTTTCCAACATAACCTGAAGGACTTATATAAGAAATCGTATCTATCATTCTAAATGTCTTTACTGTCATAAATGTAATACATCCTAGCCGAGTAAAAGTCTTAATTTCTTTAAAAACAACGACAACAACATACTGACCCCACATTTCTTGAACAGTAGTGAGTACATTGGAATGCTGCTGAGCTGTTGTTTGCTTCAACATCAAAGTCCAGTCTTTACTTTACTTTGCACATTACTACAATTTTTGTACATTTCTGCTCAGCAGGTAGAGAAAAATGAGTAGAATATCAATAAACCACTGCAATTAGCTGTATGCTATTATTATAAAGTTTTCTTAATGCAATAGCAATGCAGTAAGGCAGGTGTTTGTGACCTTTTTTTAAATTTTATTCTGCAATTTAAAATATTGCAATAATCATTACCAAAGCACAAAATAAATCAGTACTTAATAATAATAATAATAATGTAGTCAGTGTTTCCAAAATCATTTGACAAATTAATCATTAACATACTGCTCCACCCTCCTCTGTTCACTTAAATACAAGCATTGTGATTTTGGTTTGATATAATCAAATCAAATCACTGTCGGCGTAAACATGGTAAGCTTCTCTTATAATACTGTATATGTTTAGTTTAATATGTAGATTTTAGGACTGTCGTTAGGTAATTTTCACAATTACAGAATTCATTAAATGTATGTGAATTTCATGTGATATTTTAGACTTGTTAAGCTTCAGTGATAATTAAATTTTACCATACAAACAATAAATTAATTAATAAACAACTCATTAATTGAGGCACTTTACTTAGCAAATGTGTAGATTTTTAACATCGGATCAATGTGTTTGTTGACTGTGAAGAGGTCGGTGGTTTTGGGTTTGTTTCTGTGCGCTGCCCTTTCTCTAGTCAATGCTGCATGCTTCGTTGAGGAATACAAAACATCAGGTATAAACTGTCCTTCGCTTTTATTGCATTACTAAAAAATGTGCTCTATTATAATTATCATTATTATTATTATTATTAAGTTTTTTTTTTCTTCCCCTGAATTCTTTCTCTGATCTTTTATAGTTACGTTTTGCCATGATGGGACAGATAAGACATGGCATCCTACTGGATCTGTTTGGAGAAACAGTAAATGTGTTGACTGTAATTGTTCTGCTGATTCCATGAGGTGCTGTGATGCGTAAGTACAGCATTTTTACTGTGTAGTGACATCACCATTGATTTCCTCAATCAATACAACACAAAGGAGTTACTTACAACGGAAGTAAATGGACATTTTTTTTGAGGATTTAAAAGAAATTGATATTAAAAATGATATTAAATTCAAAAATAAAAAATAAATAAGTTATAAAAAGCATTTAATTGAAAACGCTTCAAGACCAAAGGTTATCGAAAGAATAAGTTAACTCAGATATTTTAATTTAAATATCTTACTGATAAAACATAATAATTCCTTTCGTTGTGTTTCATTCCTGTAGAATGCAGAGGCCTGTTAATTATCCGGACAAGTGCCAAGTGGAGTACGATTACACTACATGCACATTTGAAATATTTGAGAAAGTTCCCTGTTCTGCTACCGGTGGTGTTATCGGGAAATGACGGCCATGAATTATGAAAAGGATGCCATCTTCATTGTATTATCTGCTGATTTAAACGACAGGAACTTGTGTTTAATTTGAAAAAAAAAAAACATTATACATGTGTTCATTTTCAATTTCAAGCATGTTTTAACATTAAACAGCATGACGTGACATTGATAAATTAAAGTAAATTGATTTTACTCATGTTTATATAATTAAAACAGAATCAATACAGTCTCTTTGATGTTTTTTTTTATCAGCACAGACCCTATCTTGACACTTCTTTAACTCTTGATGTCATGCCTGTTAACTCTCAAAGGCAGGTTTGATTTGGTTCAAAAACTTTTTTTGTTTCTCTCTTTACATCCCGATAGCAATCACTAAGTTCAGTGGTCTAAATGTATTTATATGTATTTATATCGTCTGTGGAAGGCGTAGGACCATCAAATGTTCGCCCAATCATATCTCTCGGTCCGAGGGCTACGATAGGCTGCTAAGATGAACATTTTAAGATGAATATTTCACTTACTGGATAGAAGCAACTTACTTATACATACATACAGGTAATCTGTAATAAATAATATCTTATTGATTACTTTACAGAATTTCATCGCACATTTCATCGCCAGCAACTGCACAAAATTGCATATTTTGCTCAGTTTGGGCCTCTGAATAAAACTGAATAAATCCTCCATACATGCACTATAAAAACCTATAGTCTCAAATATGACACTCAACAAAACACCGCATATGCAAACAAATGCATATTTATATTATATATATTTTGTCTAAATGTTCAATAAAGTAGTCCATTTACAAAAATTTGATTTTTTTTGAACTATTGCTTTTATATGTAAAGCTTTACAGGAAAAAAACAAAGGTTGGTATTTGTTCAAATGTGATGCTGTCAATAAACAAACATTTTCAGTAACATTTCTTACCACTAGATGGCAAAATAACAACCTTAATAACTTTTTGGGTTTCTTTATTGCTTTAAAAAAAAAAAGAGTATGGAAAGTTGTTTTGGAGTCAAGGGGCTGAGAGAGACAATGATTTTGCACTGTCTGGCAAAGACACACACACACACACACACACACACACACTCAAACATAAACACACACAACCACACTCCATCAATCTAGCAGCAACTGGGGCAGCGAGCAGAAGTGTGTCAGACTTTGGGGTGCATGTGCACATTTACATGTGTGCATTTGCCTTCTAGAAACTTCTTTCTAACCAAGAATCTTTCTTAGAGATATTTGCATTTTCTTTTTTCCATAAAACCTACACTCTGCTGCCACAGGACAGTAGAAGCAAAGACAAATCTAGTCTTTTGGAGAATGGTTTCTCCAAATTAACTGCACGGAACAGCTGCAAGGATTACGGATTGTCAAGGACCCTGTGGAACCTTACTTTTCTCTCATGGTCGCTTTTGTATCTTTCCTGTAGTCCTGATTTTGCTTGACTCAAACAGTGCTTTACAACATGTGCAGACTTTGGAGGATAGCAGTTTTGCTCTGTGTCAAATTGGTGGACACTGCGAATGGAAATACAGGACTCGTGCCGGAAAGAAGGACAGCAGCTTCCTCCTGCTATGGAGGTTTTGACCTCTACTTTGTACTAGACAAGTAAGTTATCCTGTGATTTACCACCTTTTCTTACCAATGCATGGTTATCACACTCTGTATATGCTGTGTTGGCATCTGTACACCATGTAAGACTCACTTTGTCTGAGGGCTTTAACCCATTGTCAAAGACTTTTGCTCATGCAGAATTAGGTTTACAATTTAAATGCAATTTTTTTCAGAGATATAAGGTCTATTATGTGGCAAAGTTTTAGGTTAAGTGATGCTTTCATGTACTGTATTAATGTTTTAACTTTTTTTTTTTTTTTGATAAAAATTGACCCAAAAGGTCACATTTTGATACTTTGAAGATCATTTGAACATTTAAAATGACTGAACTTCATTATGCAAAGTGGCACTTTTCCGAGCACTACAGTAACTACATTTTTCTTCATTCTGCTCAATGACTTTTAATCCAAGTTTTTTCCCCTTATATCTATTGTTTTGTACTTCGATTGTTTTACTTTTTGTGAAGTATATGTTGCTTGAAACGTGTGCATATGATATATTTCTTTGAAACAATTTCCATGTTGTTTGATATTTCATTGTTTAGTGCATAATGACATTCACACAGTGTTTGCAAGAGAGAGAGGGAGAGGAAAAATCTAACAATAAAGATAACAGTTTTTTCTGTAACATATGTCTCATCCAACAACAATAATGCATGAGGTGGGAAAATGGCATGTTAGGGGTCAATGCGGACACGCTGGCTGGATGCTAGTTTACAAATATGCAGCAATGAGCCAAAAGACTGCAAGGGAAGGATAGATTAAACAGCTGGGTTAAGAGACCATTTGCCATATTAGTTCCACATATGCAGTTTAATAGAAAAGTAATGTACACTGGGAAAAAATCGATGATTTAGGATTTGTTTTGAAATCGCTATTTCATGAAATACAACAAAGAAACAGCAAGTAATATTGAATTGTATTTGAAATTTAGAGCGTTTTCTTTTAAAATGTAACTTTTTATATGTAGTTCAGTAATGATTACCGTGCATTTTGACTACAAAATGAGGTCTTGTTTGATAATTTACTTGGCAACTCGCAAGCTACCTTGACCTAATTTTGGCATGCAGTGTTGCGAAAGCCCTAGGACTTATAAAAGCACATGGAAAAACAATTACACACAGTTCTAAACTCAATCATCACACTGTGATGTTTACCTGTGTGCTGCTAGCTTTTATACAATATATATGCACACACACACACACACACGTGGACATAGAATAGATTGGATGTGGGTCACAGTTTCCAGCTATTTCGTTTCAGTCTAAACTTTAACGCTACTTGGCAACTTTTCCCCAGTGTTATGTTCATGTTCGACGAATGTGTTTTAAGTATAAAAAACACAGCTGTGTTTCCTAATACATGTAAATCATTCCTCACGGCTCGCCTGTCAGTTCAGCTGTGAATGTGATGTTATTGTTGGACAGATTCATACTGTTATACAGTGACATGTCAACTCATTTCCCCTTTACTCCACTGCCCTGGATACTGCAAATCAAATGAGTTTTCATTTCATTCATTTTGTAAAATTATTTTTCAGAAAGAACATTTTCCTGAACATGACTATATTGATTATGTTATTGTCTGTTGGTGCAAAGAACATTTATAATGCAATATTCATGTAGTGTTCAGTCATTATCAGCAACCAGTGGCTGAGCCCTGATGACAGAACATGCCAGCAAAGCGAATAGCTGTAGTCCAAATGTCTGAGAATGCTAGTGGAAGATTTCTATTTTGCATTTGTACAATTTAATACAACACTTTAAAATAAAATAAAATAAAATAAAATAAAATAAAATAAAATAAAATAAAATTAATAAAATTTAAATTATATTATTGTTATATAAATTAATCATTCTAAATTAGTCAGCATAATAATTTGTAATTATTATAATAATTAATGTCAGGATTTCTTAGTATTTGGTGCTTTCAATTTCATATCACTCATACATACATATACATGCGTGTGTGTGTGTAAAAATGTTCTCTAGAATGATTAAAACATGTGCATCTTGTGCTTCAATGGGAATCAAGCTCATAATTGCTTATAATTCATTTAACATTGTAGCTTTTGTTATTGTACAAAATACTAAATCTTTATTGCCAATAAATAATAAAAACTCCCCATTTGAACCCAACTGTACTATTGAAGCAAAAAAGCAAAGACAAAAACAGTCAAATCCGACGTTTGCAATAGCCAAGTCAAGTCACCTTTATTTAGCGCTTTATACAGTACAGATTGTTACAATGCAGCTTTTTACAGTGATAATCAAGAAAATAATGATTTAGTGATGCAAACAGAATTCAATTTTGCTGCAAAGCAGCTCTAAAAAAAGAAGACAATTGTAAATAGTCATTATAAAGCAAATTCAGTTCACTGTTAATTCAGTGCCGTTTAAGTCAATCAATAATTAAATGAGTTTAATTCATTTATAAAGCAGCTTTGGAGAAAACAATAATGTCATCGTCCAGCTCACTTCACTTCTCAACCAATAATGTCAGTGCATTTAAGTCATTAATATTGCCAAATAGTAAGCGTCCCTAAGTGGCAAGGAACCCAAAATCCATCTGTGACAAAAATGGAGAGAAAAAAAAAGAAAACCTTGGGAGAAACCAAGCTCAGTCGTTCTCCTCTGGCCAGAGTTCTCCTCTGGCCGACAGTTGTCAGATTCATGCATTTTAAATGCTACAGCAGATATAAACATAACTGGTCATAATCAGTCAGTGTAACAGTCTATTAAGAATCTTCAGCTGACTAGAAGAGATGCAATGGAATTCATTTAGCATATAAAACAGAAGCCTTCCAGCTATCATGGGACAATGCCCACCATTAAGTTCTGGTTGTGTTTAACATGGGTTTGTTTATCAACACAAATCAATCAGCAATCACTTGGATGTGAGTTATGGGAAAGTCAGTGCTTGGTTGCTCTACTTATGGGCCATTTCTGTGGCTCCACTTTATAGCTGTGGGCTTGATGGTTTGGCTCCTGTGCTCAGGAGGGTCTGTGAAGGCCATTTACCATTCTCCTCCATTCATTCAGCTCAAGCGCTTTTACAGACACAGTGGTGGGAATAAAGAAACATGTGTTATAAAACTAATAATGTCACTCAACTCTAATGACCAGGAAGGCCTGTTGTTGTTTCTGGAATAGTTCTGGAGCTTCTGCTTCTACTTGGTCAATCACATTCAGTGATCAAACTATTTGAACATTGTCCTAAATTTGCAACATACCGTTCTCTGTGAACTTGTCATATATCATCAAGGTAGAATAACTAATTAACAACATTTTGGAGAAATCAGTAGTCAGCTTTGTTTAATGAAGAAATTAAGTCCCCAGATAAAGCAAGAATGAAATGAAATCAGTGCCCAAAAGAACTGACATGAGACACAAAAAGCTGGAAGAGAAGTTTAATCAGAAGTAGAAATGTTACACTATAGCTAAATATATTAGCTAATGAGTCCACAAATAAAGTACTGTAACTTGGATTGCAGTTTAAACATGATAATATAAATGATCATTGTAGTAATTCTGTTTATGGTTTATGACATTTTCTATGACACAGCGGTTTATATATACTGTATTTATATATAACCCACGTATTACATGGCCGCCAAATTAATGAATAAATTCCTTGAAGTTTAAATTACTTGCTAATAAAGTATTTTTCAGCAGTAACACTTCATTACTTAAAGCAACTGAATGTTAGTTTTTACCTTAAGAGTTCTGATGCAAAAGCCTCTAAATGCCGTCTGAAATTTTAATCTAAAATGAGTATTTTTATCAGGCTCCTATGTTAGGTTCAGTAATTTTACTCTAATGGCAATGTATAGGTCCTTATCTATGCAATTAAAGGGAAATAACTACTGTAAAAAATGACCGTGAATTTAACGGTAAAAGACTGTAAAAATGCTACAGTAAAAACCTGTTAAATGGTTAACGGTAAATTCCCCTACTATATACGGTGAAAAACTGTATTGGACATTACATGTATTGGACATAAATTTTACGGTAGTATACCGTTTTTGGAAGTGAAAAATACCGTATAATTTACAGGGAATAACCGTAAATTGATATTCCCAGAATTCCCTGCGTTTAATTTCAAATTTGATGTTTTTTTGTTGAAATAATTATGTTTCTTCTTAGTTTATTATATCAGTTTTGTATATTAGGGTTGTGTGGTACACCTAATGTTGTTAAATGAATGTTTATTGCATTATTTCAGTTTCATGTGTGTTACCATGATGGTGTTTAGTGTTTGTGTGAATGACACTGTGCACCTTCTATATATGTTATTATTTAAAAGCTGCTTGTGATGGGCTTTGGTTCATCATGTGACTTTCTCATCACCACCTGCATTTGGTGGTTATCAGTGTATTACAAAGGTACAAAACGGATTTCAGTACTTCAAAAAGTTGGTATATTAACATTATATCAGTTAATGCAATTATGGTATTTAACTGTAAATTTAAGTTAAAACCGTAAAACCTAAAACGTTGCTACCATATTTTTTACGGTAAAATTCCGGCAACCACAGCTGCCGGTTTTTTACCGTAAATTTTACGGATTTTTTTATATATAGGAGCCTGATAAAAATGCTCATTTTAGAAGAAATTTTCAGCCAGCACTTAGATGCTTTTGCATCTGAACTCTTCAAATATCAGTTTAAAATCATTCTGATGATACGCTGATGTCTAATAAGGCGTCTGGCTTCTGTTTCTTTCCCACGCTACCGCCAAACGTCTGTTCTGGAAGTATGTAAATTTGGTGAGCGGGAACTAAATTCTGCGAAAAGGCCGGATTGCTTTACGGCAGCAAATGCACATGTACATCCATCATATGCTGTAATTACGACAGCGATATATTTACGACCGTGAAATCAACTCACCTAACTGTAGGGGGCTCTAAAGTCGCAAGGTATTACATTTGCAAATGAGCAAACAAATAGTGACAAAATCATGTGAAATAGATATATATAGAGAGAGAGATATAAAGTTTGTGAATTTATCTTTTGATCATTTCGGTTCTTTTGAATCTGTTAAACCGCAGTTCACAAAATGGTCTGAATGAGTCATTTCATGAATCGCACGATCTGCGATGAATCTTCACTTGATCGAAGAGAAAACACTCAATGTAGCGTATAGTAGAGACATATACAAAGGTTAATTTAGGAGGTTTCTATGGAAGCCCGTTTCCATAGAAAAAATAAAAAATAAAACAAGGTAATTGTGACTTTTTATCTCACAATTCTGACTTTTTTTCTCAGAATTGCGATTTTATATGTTGCAATTCTGGCTTTCTTTTTTTCTCACAATTGCGAGTTCATATCTCGCAATTATGACATTTTTTTCAGAATTGCATTTTAAAAAGTCAGAATTGCGAGATATAAACTCGCAATTCCGAGAAAAAAAGTCAGAATCTCGCAATTCTGACTTTATAACTCGCAGTTTTGACTTTATAACTCACAATTGCGAGTTTATATCACGCAATTCTGACTTTATAACTCGCAATTGCGTGTCACACAATTCTGTGAAAAGAAGTCAGATTTGTGACTTGATCGAAGAGAAAACACTCAATGTAGCGTATAGTAGAGACATATACAAAGGTTAATTTAGGAGGTTTCTATGGAAGCCCGTTTCCATAGAAAAAATAAAAAATAAAACAAGGTAATTGTGACTTTTTATCTCACAATTCTGACTTTTTTTCTCAGAATTGCGATTTTATATGTTGCAATTCTGGCTTTCTTTTTTTCTCACAATTGCGAGTTCATATCTCGCAATTATGACATTTTTTTCAGAATTGCATTTTAAAAAGTCAGAATTGCGAGATATAAACTCGCAATTCCGAGAAAAAAAGTCAGAATCTCGCAATTCTGACTTTATAACTCGCAGTTTTGACTTTATAACTCACAATTGCGAGTTTATATCACGCAATTCTGACTTTATAACTCGCAATTGCGTGTCACACAATTCTGTGAAAAGAAGTCAGATTTGTGAGATAAAAAGTCGCAATCACCTTGTTTTATTTTTTATTTAGTGGCGGAAACGGGCTTCCATAGGTTTCGCATAAGGGGCCT
>NW_015649585.1:99067-109895 GCF_001515625.1 Sinocyclocheilus rhinocerous | reverse complement strand
TTGACTTTATAACTCACAATTGCGAGTTTATATCACGCAATTCTGACTTTATAACTCGCAGTTTTGACTTTATAACTCACAATTGCGAGTTTATATCACGCAATTCTGACTTTATAACTCGCAGTTTTGACTTTATAACTCACAATTGCGAGTTTATATCACGCAATTCTGACTTTATAACTCGCAATTGCGTGTCACACAATTCTGTGAAAAGAAGTCAGATTTGTGAGATAAAAAGTCGCAATCACCTTGTTTTATTTTTTATTTAGTGGCGGAAACGGGCTTCCATAGGTTTCGCATAAGGGGCCTCCAGAGGACCTTGTGAAGCTGGAAGTAGGGCGCCACCTGCAGGTGGGTGTGTGGTTAGCAGAGGGGATCGCATGTGTTAAACTCAGCTCCCGGAGGGCCACTCTGCGTACAATAGGAAATCAAATACTTTCCTATACAGTATGCGGAAAAACAGTATGCTGGAAGAGTAGTATGTCCGAAATCATTGTTTTAAAAAAACCGTAGGCGAAAAGTACCCAGATGACTTACTACTTCCACCCAGATTCTAAAGTGTGCAGTCGATGACGTTACAATCCCATGAGGCCTCGGGAGAGGATTTATGAATGGCAGTGAAGCACCGCAACTGAAGCTGGTAGATCACGTGATAGTAACAACATGGGGGATGTAGTATGTCCAAATTTTGTTCAAACTATCCATACTCATACTATATAGAACATAATTTTTTAATGGTCATGAAGTAAGTTTGAGTTCAAATGTGGTACCTACTCGGACAGTAAGTGATTTTGGATGTCCTGCAGAGTTTAGCTCTAACCAGCTCCAACACACCTGCCTGGAAGTTTCCGGCACTCTTAAGGACTTTCATTAGCTGGTTCAGGTGTGTTTAATTAGGGTTTGAGCTAAACTCTGCAGGACAATGGCCCTCCAGGTGCTGCGTTTGACACCCCTGCCCTTTTTAGCCATTTCCATTATAACACTTTACATTATACATTTCACATATGACAAAGTACCAAAAAGTACAATGGTGTTTTGGACATGAACCATTTACCATGTAAATATCATACTTTTTTGTGAGAGGTATTAAATTGGTTGCAGCTATTATTAGCAAAGGCTAGCCATACCTCTAGAGACATTATCATAAAATAAATGATCATTAATATAGTCACAGGCTAATTTTTGTCATAGTGTAGCGGTTTCTGTAGTAATTATATACTATACTTTACAAACATTACATTTTATGTCAATAAAAGACACATTTATGAAATTTCAACATAATTTATGTTTATAATGTCAGTATTGCTGAATTAGGAGTTTATGACTGTATGAATACATAGACTCCAGCACTCAGCTAGGCTGCCATTGTTACAATAGGTCGTGGCATTATTTAAAAAAAAAGTAGGCCTACCTGTACTTAAGTAGTTATATCAGTAGATTTTAGAACATATTTTTATATTGAGCTATTTTAACGTGAGTCAGTTTTGCTTATGAAGATTCTATACTTTTTACAACACTGTAATGATTTGTGTGACCGGCTGACTATACATTATACTTTGCTTAATTGTACAGTAAAGCATTCAATACTTCTATTACAGTTTATAACCAAGCCTTCACATTATGATTTTATTATGGTTTTATTAGGCATCTGGCTCTGAACACCAAACTATTCCTGAGCAAAGGTTAAATATAATGTGAAACATAATGGCTGCTAGGCTAACTGCTATTGTTTTGAGCCCAGCCTTAAGTGAAATGCCCTCATTGAACTGTTCTCAGTCTGAAATGAAAGCAGAGAGGTGCGGTTGGGGGTGGGTTTTGCACTCTCATCCATTCCCAAGAATCATCTAAACCTTTGGGTTAGGGAGGAACTGAATAACGTGACAATCCAGTCCAATTTCAGTGAAAATGAATAGGCAATCTTGGGCAGCTGTATGAAGGCTAGTTCATTAAGAGTTATCGCTATATAAATAAATCCTTCGCTTTTATACACTCGCACACACATACCGGTTGCCTCTTGTTAAACCATTTCACCATCAGCTCCAGATGTCCCAAACCCTGCCTGCTTTGGCTGCTTTAGAGGCCTGGATCTCACTAACAATGGAAAAACAGTGAGAGGGAGAGAAAGACAGGCATAGGAAGAGAGGAGGACTGAGGCAGTGCCTAAACAATCCAGATACTTTTGCCACATTATCTCACATCATCTCATTACAATTAATCATTCTAAACGTTAACGTCTAAACTCAGCTAGTGGCCCCAAAGGGTATTTGGACAGACTTGTGTTTCTTCAGCTACAAGAATTTTTATGTCCCAGTGGGCGGCTTTTATTCAAACTAACAGATTTTTATTTTTATTGTGTTCTTGTTATAGAAAAGTGTCTTGTAAAACTCTTTTACTGACTGTCCCATCATCACTTATTTTTGTTACTTTACAAATGCCTTTTTTTGTATTAATTTATCCTCGTCTCAAAACCGTATTTTCAGATTTCCGTAGGATTCTCTCTATTAACTAGTTGCTTATTAGCATACATATTGCTAGCATATTGGTTGTTTGTTAGTACTTATAAAGCACATATTAATGCCTTATACTGCATGACCATATTTTAGATCCCTTAATCTCTACCCCAAACTTAACAACTAGCTTACTAACAATTAATAAGCAGCAAATTAGAAGTTTATTGAGACAAAATGTGTACATAAGTTAAGCTAGTTAATGTGCAGCTAGTTAATAGTGAGAACTGGTCCCCACACTAAAGTGTGACCAGAGTTTTCTATTGGCCTTTGGATTATTGCAGAAAATAAGATCTTTGACCTAAACAAAAAACATTTCGTTCATTATGATAATCTTGATAACCACAGTGAAGCTTAAATAGTCACTAGAAGTAAATAGTTAAACGTAGGTTTTAAACTACACCACAGTCGAATGACTTGACAATAAACTTTCAACAACTCTTTCAGTCTTTCCTGGAAAGTTTGAGTTGAATAGTTCACAAGAATGTGATTGTAAACACAATGACGCTGTGAAAGCGAACTAGTTAGTATGAGTTTACCTGTTCATTGTGTTGAAGTTTAGAGTCCCTGACAACCTCTGTAGCCCATTTAGCCACTTGTTAGAAACCACCTGAAGTAAAAGCTTTAAAAATCACTACTGATGTTTTTTTTTTTTTTTTTGCTTGTGTTAAACCTAGACCTTATTTCAGGCATTCAACCAAAAACACATTGATTGAAATGTGAGCTTTGAGATAGGTTTGATGGCATTCACAGGACCTGGATTTTAAAACTGCATTACCATGCAAAAACAAGATCATCTGGATGCAATTTTGTCCTAGGCATAGTTACATTATAACAAGTACATCATTTTGAATGAATCAATGGTCGTAGCTCTGCACTAAACACGGCATCATAGAAATAACATCTGGCACAGTGACAGATAATGGTAGTTATTACTGGAAGTAAGAAAACATTAACTGTACAGCTGGGGATTGACAGAGATTTTGTTTCACAAGTTCTTAATTCGATTTGATTTCAATTTTGATTCAATACTGATTTATTGGGATATATTGAAGGTACAGTACCAAAAAAACAACAACAACAAATTCCAAATTTGTTGAGTCCAAATTCAGTTGCTATTCATTTTTAGACAATCAATAATCATAATCAACACTCAAACAAAAAACTGATTTGTATAAAAACATTTAAATTGCACATAATGCAGTTTATATCAGCTTTTCAATGATATTGTTATTCTCCAATTCGTTGTTGAAATATAAATAGAATTCAATAGGTGGCTATAACAATCCTCTAAATTCCAAGCCAGTCACTCACATATGTGACTAAAGTCACTAATGGTGACTAAATAATGTCTATTGTTAGCCATTAACTAATAAACTGGTATATTTAATTTGCCAGTGATTGAGTTAGAGGCCAAGAATAAGTTTAGCACAGACTTCACGTTTGAGAGTTTCATTCTCTGTGTTTTTGCAGCGCAGTTAGTGCACTACTCCTGTCAGTGAATGCGCAGGGTAGTCCAGAGTTTTGGATCTAAGTGTCAGACTCATTTCCTGGAGAGTGATTTCAGCAAATCAGTATGTAGACAATGTAATAAATATTCATTAATCTCAGTAACTCATCAGATGCTTAGCACATTTATATAGTTATTAAACTCTCAAAGAGTTTATCATGGTAATATACAGTGCATGGCAGTGTTAATGTCTTTGGTCTTGGCGAAATAGATCTGCTACTCTGCTGCTGTGGCAGAGCAAGTACCAAGACTTGCTAGTGCCAATACATCCACAGATGTGCTGTTATTAGCATGTAGGAAATACTGCTGCGGAACATATAACATATATGAAATAACCCTCATATAACATACATGACCTCACCCTGTAGCAGATCTATACAGGTGGAGCTGGGGAGGTGGAGGGTTTCTGAAGCACTGCAACTGCTACAGCAAGCACTAGCCAAGTATTTTAATGTTGAGCAGCAAGCTCACTGGCTGCTGATGCAAATAAAACCAATCAGATGTGCCATACAGTTAGCGATGTGATTACTAGTAGATTGATTTAAGGACCTATCAGTCTGCACCATCTAAAGTTTCATGACAGAACTTTGCATTAAGATTAGTATTATCCTATCAGTATTATTGTTGAACACTGAATGACCAATAATGTCTCAACAGCAGCAGCCTATAATTCTGTTTATGAATATAGAATATAGAAGTATAATTCTATTTAATATGAAAAATATGCATACATTTTCATTCATACATGGTTGTCACATTTTAGTTTGAATTTCTAAAGTTCTACCATTAAGCAATGCTTGATTGATTTTTTTTTTTTTTGCATGTAGTTGTTGCTTTCAAATCATATTACATATGAATGTATCTATGAAAGTGTCACTGTGCCATTTTGTGAAGATAAGCTGGTGTGATTTAGAGTGTGCCAAATCATACAAATGCAATACAGCACGCCTTGAGTACCTTATTGCTTTTATAAATGGCTTACCACACAATACAAATATTGCAACATTCAACCTAAACTGCTCTCTCTTAAATGTAGCTTTGGAAAATGCACAAGTTCTTTCACAGGCAGATTTCCCAGATATGACTGGCACTTCACTTTCTGTGAATGTAATAAATTGCATTTGTTTTAGAGGAGTTTTCTTGCACAGAATCCTGCATAAAGGTCAAACTAGTCAAATGTAAATTGAAATACAGATAGAAGGCAAAAACGAATGAGAAAAGAGTTTAAATTTAATTTAAATTTCAAAGTAAAGTTTCACATGCATTACTACTGAAATAAGTATCAAGACTGTTGATCTTTGTCTTAATTCAAAGTCAGTGGAATATTGACAGCTGGCATCACACTCATTCAGACAGACAGCTGTTCTGGGAAGATGCTGGATACTCGAATGATTTCCCTCAAAGGAGCATAAAAATGTGTCAATGTAGTTTTTGAACTGCTGCTTTAAAAAAATCTTTTTCGCACAGCTGTAAATCTCAAACTCGGCTATTCCTCTAAGCTTGTGAATCTTTATTGCTCCCTTGATGTTCGACTATAAGTGTCCAATATGTCTGTTTCTCCCTGCAGATCAGGAAGTGTGCAGCATCACTGGAATGAAATATATAACTTTGTGGAACATCTGGCCCATAAGTTCATAAGGTAGGCAAAGTCAGAGTCTCACAAAAATCTGTGAGTCTGCATAACTTTTTCTATATTATGTGGATGAAAAATTATTTTCTAAATTATTAACTAAAATATTGAGTGACTAGTTGCATCTCTAATTTTTATTTGGCTTAATAAACGTTCCGTAAATTATTTTAGTGAAGTACAAATAGGAATATGCTTTTAAAATGATAATTTCAGTCTAACATACATGTTTGGTATTGTATCTAGCCCTCAGTTGCGGATGTCCTTCATTGTGTTCTCCGATCAGGGCAAGATTTTGATGCGGCTTACAGAAGACAGGTGAGTGAATTAATGTTATTTTTATTATTTTGTGATTTAACTCAAGTCGTTAAATGCATTGCAGGCCTATCAACTTTTGCAGTCTGGAAGGGTTTTGACTGTAGTATGGGTTTGTGCCAACAAATGACTGTAGTTTTACACTTCTATTACCAAAAATGAAGGCCAAATCTGTCAGAATCAGTTATGTGACAGTTAATGATGACCCATAAAGAATGGCACATCTGCTGTAAGCATTCCCTGGTCTTGACGATCGTCTTCCTTAAAGGGATAGTTCACGTAAAAATTTATATTCTCTCATCATTTATTCACTTTCAAGTTGTTCCAAACCTGTATGAGATTGCTTCTTCTGTTAAACACAAAAGAAGATATTTTAAAGAATTTTGGTAACCAAATAGTAGCCGGTAGTTTTGACTTCCATAGTAGAGAAAAAAATACTATGGAAGTCAATGGCTACCAGCAACTGTTTGGTTACCAACAAACAGGAACAATTTGTGGATGAGTACATGATGACAGAGTTTTCATTTTTGAGTGAACTATTCCTTTAAAACAGCACTTCAATGACTTCAAAATGTGGCTCACAGTTTCTAAAGAAATGTCATGTTTGTATGCCAAATTCTTTGTGACTAGGGCTTTTCCATGTTTCCAGAAAAGTGCTGGTTGTCAATGGTTGTCAGTGCCAATTAATATTATTCATGGTATAATTTGTCTGTAGTTGTTGAAAATCTGCTTCATCCAGAATAAACGTACACTCCTGGTCTCCTGAATCCTTGTGTGTGTTACCAGTGTTTGGTGGTTACAGTAAAACATTGCACAGACGTAGCAAGGATAGAGCACGATTGTGGCCATGAGGTATTTTTCATGACCTTTTCGCTCTCTTTCATTGTGTGCATTTGTCAGGGAACAAATACGGAAAGGTTTGGAGGAACTCGAGAAAGTGCAGCCAGGTGGAGATACTTTTATGCATGAAGGCATTCAGCGGGTGAGTGAGCCAATAGCAACCATCTTGGCGTCAGTACCGCCCACCCAGCTATGACAAATAGCTCGAAATATCCTTCACGAAGGTTATGTTTGGCCACTACTCAGACAAATGGACCTAAAAACATAAAACTGTTGAGTTTTTAAATGATCTTTCACAGCTGGGTAGATTTATTCCTCATCTGTCCGTGAAATAACCAGTTACTGTGAATGTTGTTTGATCTGCATGAGATTACAATATTTCTGATGTTTTTCTTTTCTCTTTTTTTTTGTGCTACTAGGCCAGCGAACAGATTTACTATGGTAACACTGAGGGTAGGCCCATTTCAAACACATCTTGTTGAAAGAAGAAACAGTTTAGACTAGTTTAAGTAATCTTCAATTTGGTCTTAACTGGTTTTAGATTACTGGCACGAAATGGTTAAATTTGTTATAGTTGCAGGTAGACCATCTTAAAGGGATGGTTCACCCAAAAATGAAAATTGTCGTCATTTACTCACCCTCATGTTCTTACTCATAAATTCTTACTTCTGTAAAACACAAAAGAAGATATTTTGAAGAATGTTGGCAGCCAAACTGTTGATGGTAGCCATTGACTCCCATTGTAGGCTGTGCTGTGCAGGTAAACCTCACTCCCCTGATCTCAAGAAGTGCACTAGAGACTGATGCTAGAGACTGTGGTCTTTAGCATCCTTGCTAGCATACCCGCCTCCCATGCCGAAAATGCCGAATCCCGCGCAGAGCAAGAATGAAGGGAGCAGACCTGGAGGGGTTACACATAAAATGTAAAAAAAAAAAATACTATAGAAGTCAATGGCTATCGTCAACTCTTTGTTCTTCTTTTGTGTTTAAAAGAAGAAAGAAATTCATACAGGTTTGCAACAATTTGAGTGTAACCTGATCTCATGACAAAAATGTACCTGTGGGAAGCTTTTCGCAAAACACCGAAATACATACCAATAAGTACATATCACTGCAGTTTCCAACAGAAACGGAACTGGACTTAGGATGTGGAGTCCTTGGGTACGAATGCCGTGAAAAACATGACTCAAGATGAAACAGCTGAAAGAGGAGAGATCGAAAAACAAGCTAAATCGGCATGCTTGCTATTGCGTTTTTACATCAGATTCGCTTTGGTTCATACAGTCGGGTAGGTTTAGGTGTAGTGCAGATGGTACGTTATTTTAAAACATCGCAGAGCATTAGAGTTATAGCGCCACTCAATGGACATTTCAAGTCAGAACTGCGGTGACATAAAACGTTCCATATGTACGTTCATCTTTTCTGGGGGAAAAATAAACACTCTTTTAGCGCCACTCAGTGGACATTTCACATCGAATATGTCACGAAATGTACATGGCGCTACGTATTTCGCGTCTTGCTAAAAAGTTCCCACAGGTACGTTTTCGTTATGAGATCAGGCTCGAATAAATGATGACAGAAATGTCATTTTTGGGTCCTAAAACCAGTCCCTGATAGCACTCGTACATCACAGAGATGTCTATTTGACGTCTGCATTTACATCTGCAAGACGTATTTTTTAGAGTGTTTGCTCATCTGCAATACGTCTAAAGGACGTTTCCTATTAGATGTCTTTAAGATGTTTATGATTTAGAATGTACCTAAAACTGACATCTTACAGACGTCTGTCAGATGTTTGTACACAGCAGATGCTTTCCAGATCAAGCGATCTTTAACAGACGTCCTGCAGTCGTACGTGTGTTATCTGGGGTATGAAATTGATGCTTATACTGTGGTAACCTGCAAGGCGGTCTTAACTGGTTATTTAAGCTGGTGACCAGCTGAGCCAATTTAGCTGATCTAGGCTGTTTCAATTGAACATATTTACTGTTTATCCCCCTCATATTGTTCATTTAGAAATCAAAATTACTTGCTACTACTAGCTAGTTTCACTATGTTGGATGTTGCTCTGTAAAACGGATAAAAAATGTGGCAATCAAAATCTGGCATTAAGTTGCAAACATGATGTAAACTTTGTTTCTGTGTGAAGGATACCGCACAGCCAGTGTGATCATCGCCCTCACAGATGGAGAACTGCATGAAGATCTCTTCTATTACGCTGAGAGAGAGGTGAGAATGATGAAAGACTGAAGAAGAGAAAGAAAAAGAGTGGAGGGGTTTGACAGTACCTTGTAAAAAGAAGTTTGCTTTATCTTAATTTTAAAAAATACTTTAAAAGAATATATTTAAACACAAACTGAATGTAATGTTTTTGGACACTTGATTGCATGTTAATGCAATTTCATTAAAATGTATCGTAGATTAAATTTGTATCAATTGCAATTATTAGCTGCAACTATGACCCTCTTAAGTAGGACTTAAGTACACCTTTGTAATTTATAATGAAATCTATTGTCTTTGAAATATGGTTAAAGGGTTCTGCCAAATGTACACTACTTGGTAAACTAAAATATGCTTTATTGTAATTTCTGTTGTAACTTGTATGTCATGTACTTAAATATATTTTTAATTACACATTTGTATGATGAAATGGCAATTTAGTACATTTAAAAATGTTAAGTAAGTAATACATTAAAAACACACTACAGTTATAATTATAATGAAGTACTTTACCTGTGCTTTAGTATGTTGCACATCATAATCATAAGTGTACTTAAAGCATGACAAAATATTATTAAAACATAAAGATGTAAAATGTACATTAACACTTTTAATTTGACATTATTACAAAGTGCATTTTAAGTTCACTGAAATGCTATTTTATTTCATTAATGTTATAGTATCTGCAAGTTTTTTATAGACTTTTTAGGATTTGAAGTACACAACGAGTGCGCATTCAGTGCAATTAAGAGTATTTCATTTTCACAAGGGGTGTCGTCACTGAAAGCAATGTTTACTTTGGTGTTCACAAGGTGAAGTCAGGGTCATCCGTGGCCCATTTGAATTAATTTGCATGCTGGGAATTACATCACACATTTCTCTTTTCTTCATCATCCTGTAACACAGATGGTAACAATATTACAACAGTATCAACCAATAAGAACCATTGCTTAAACAAATGAATAATAAAGAACAGCAAATCTTATGAGCTATTATAAATAGTATAAATAATCAACATGTATCCCCCCTGTCAACAAGCTTGGCCCCTCCTTTGGTCCCCCCTAAATTTGGAATCACACCAAACAATTTTGGGTGAAATGCGCAGTTTGTCCTGTAAACTATATATAGGCCTATATAAGAAAAACATCACCAGCTGCTAAATTAAAATCTGCATTTGGCTGGCTGGCACAGAGCCAGAGACACAAGCGTTTTTAAAGCGCTGCGCATTATAACCAATCACACACGATTCTGTTGAGCTTATGAATGCAATGACCAATCAGAGGCGTTCAGATGAGTCACCGCTGAAACACCGCTGTTTCGTCACCGCGCGCGCTGGCTGGCTGAATTCTCTGGCTAATTCTCTCATCAGAAACAACAAACTGAAGATGTGCGAATGTAAGTAAGATATTAATTTTCACAGTGTAAACAGCTTTAGAGATTATTTTGGGAGTTTGTGAGAGTGCTTGAACTCGCTGGACTGATGTGAAAATGTTCTTTGATAATGTAAACACGCTTTTTGTACAATGAAAGTGTTATAATTAGTAACTTACAATGTTTTTATTAAATTCACATTAAATACAAAGTCAGTCGTATTAAAAATATTTTATGGTATGACACCCATATCTGGTACTTAAGTAAAAAGATGGATTTTAATGCAAAGTTAATAGATTACACTATTAGGCTACTTTGCCCATCGCCCATTATAGATCAACTAACATTATCTATAAAGGTGCAAAATGCATTTACTTACACATATTTGAGAATCGAGATATTTCATGATATATTTTGGGAATATTTTGAATAAAAAAA
>NW_015649585.1:95889-99008 GCF_001515625.1 Sinocyclocheilus rhinocerous | reverse complement strand
TAGAGATTGCAGTGATACATGACATGGTGAAAAATGACTGAATGAATAATACTTAAAGTAAGTTAAGATGCATTTTAAAAGTGTGGCCCCCCCCCCAGTTACTGTGGTCTAGGACCCCCCCTGGCACTTTTGCTTTCAGCTTCAACCACCAAAGACATTATATTTAGCATCTAATGATCAAAATTACCCTGAGCGTCCTCTTCATAGATGTTCAGCTTCACCAGGCAGTGCCAAAAGCACGATCTGTAGATGAAGCAGTTAACGGCCAACAAATAAAAATAGTTTGCAGGTGTCTGAAGTGTTTCTGCTCTGTGTTTCCCTCAGGCCATTATAAATAGTATAAATAATCAACATGTATCCCCCCTGTCAACAAGCTTGGCCCCTCCTTTGGTCCCCCCTAAATTTGGAATCACACCAAACAATTTTGGGTGAAATGCGCAGTTTGTCCTGTAAACTATATATAGGCCTATATAAGAAAAACATCACCAGCTGCTAAATTAAAATCTGCATTTGGCTGGCTGGCACAGAGCCAGAGACACAAGCGTTTTTAAAGCGCTGCGCATTATAACCAATCACACACGATTCTGTTGAGCTTATGAATGCAATGACCAATCAGAGGCGTTCAGATGAGTCACCGCTGAAACACCGCTGTTTCGTCACCGCGCGCGCTGGCTGGCTGAATTCTCTGGCTAATTCTCTCATCAGAAACAACAAACTGAAGATGTGCGAATGTAAGTAAGATATTAATTTTCACAGTGTAAACAGCTTTAGAGATTATTTTGGGAGTTTGTGAGAGTGCTTGAACTCGCTGGACTGATGTGAAAATGTTCTTTGATAATGTAAACACGCTTTTTGTATTTACTTACACATATTTGAGAATCGAGATATTTCATGATATATTTTGGGAATATTTTGAATAAAAAAATAAAAAAAATAATAAAACCCCTGCTGAAACAATCGCTCTCGCAGCCTGGGTGCCTCTGTGTACTGCGTAGGAGTGAAGGATTTCAATGAGACTCAGGTGTGTTTGTGTGTGTTGTGTTTGGTGGTATGGTAAGCTTTAAAACTAGATCTTGGCACTTATGCCAAAGTGTTACCAGATTTTTATAAATTATGCTTGGGGGGTATATAGACTAGCACTTGTTTAAGCAAGTATATACTTTATACAATTTTTTGTAATACTTTTTTTTATTTATTTACTTTTCACTTTTCCTAGCTGGCCAAGATCGCTGACAGCAAAGATCATGTCTTTCCAGTAAATGATGGCTTTGAAGCTTTACAAGGTGTCATTGGTTCGGTGAGTGTTTATGTAGATGATTTAATACAGTAAATTGCATTCTATGTGAAAAATTGTATTGTGGGAAAAGTCACACTTTAATCATTATATAAAACAAATACCATTATGATTGTTTCCATTCATTTACCAATTTTATTATTTGTCAGTTTTTTTTCTTTTCTTTTTTTTCCCCAGCATTAATTTAATTCAAAGTAGTTGAAAAATTACAGTGCATCACTGCAGGCTTTAATTTTGGTACCACGTTGATTTAATATTTTAAATAAAGTAATTTTGTTTAAGCAATTAAACTCGAGTTTTTAATTAAATGAGATGATTTTTTTACAGTGAAAAGTTCATCATGATCACTCATTCATGCACTCTCTATGCATTGCTTTATTTTTGCTGAATTAATTGAATACTTATTTGACCAGTTTCAGAAAAAGTTCCTAGACATCCATCAGAACCTCCAGTAGTTTGCAATTTGAAATATTATTTAGTGGTCATGCAATATATCGCCAAAGGCCAATATGTTGGCTGATTTTTATTATGATTTAGTATTTTATTTTCCATTATTAGTAAGTAATCTACCATTAGCATTCAGCAAATACACATTTATATAATATATATATTTTTTATTTAATTAGCATAAAATTCTGTACATTTTATGCTAAATAAAAGCACTACCTTATGTTCATTTGAAAAAATATTGTTCCTGGTTCACAGACTTAACACATTACTAAGTGCACTATTGGTTAAAGTGTTGACTTTCTTTTTATTCACATTTTTAAAAATTTTCTTTATTTGTGAAAAATATTATAATAAGATTACAGAATCAAGAATCATAAGTATAAATCTTTTTATTTTTTATTTCAAGTTTCATTTTTTCATATAATTGATTTCTAATTATTTATTTCTAATAAATATTATGCAAAATAAATATACATTTCATTTCAGCAATTCTTATGCAAGTGTTATATCTTTAAATTAAATAGTGTGATATTGTATCAGCTTTATATTGGCCATCTACCACCCTGCTGTCTAAAATAGCGGCCTTCACAAAATCAGTATCCGTCAACCACTAATAAGAATGGCTGTCAGTGGAGAAAGATGCTTTTCAGATGCTTTAGCAACAGCTTTTACCAGCATGGGCAAACAGAGCCATGCCAACCAGACAAAGCTTGACCTCCTGGGTAAAAATTACCCTAAGAAACAGCCTCTTAATAAAAAAAAACTACAGAAGAATTAAAGAAGACTCCGCTGGAGTCTGTCCAAACACCATCAAAGCCCCGGTCACCGTGTCCTTTCTTTTTGCAATGAAAGCTAATGATTTATATTTTTTTAATCTCCGAAGCCGAGGTGGAAGAAAAGAGGAGATGTTTGGGTAAAGACTTGTCTCGCCCATGCAGAGGTTGACTGTTTCATGAGCTGAGACTGGGGTCAGTCCAGCTGGCCTCCATCTGCTGTCAATTAGCTAGCTGCATGCTGAAAGTTCTTGGCCGAAGCTCAGGAGAAGAGTGTCGTAAATCAGCAGGGACCTTGGGATCTGAAAGCATACTTCCATCGATGACAGAGGAAGGCGGTAGACATGTAGATCAAAACAACCTCGCCACACATAGGTGCTGGTATGGCTGATGAAGGCTATTTCCAGGACGAGAGGAAAGAGACGGAGAAAGCAGATGTGATGTTCAAAACAAAAACGCCACATGAGGATTGTCCTGTTGAGGCTCTTGAAGGAGAGGTGTTGCTATGATTGGAGGATTCTTTAAGATAAAATAAACTTGTTCTGCAAAAAAAAAAAAAAAAAAAAAAACAAGTGTTATGGGTTTTCAAATGGGGTCCATGT
>NW_015649585.1:94451-95271 GCF_001515625.1 Sinocyclocheilus rhinocerous | reverse complement strand
AAAAAAAAAAAAAAAAAAAAAAAAAAAAAAAAAAAAAAAAAAAAAAAAAAAAAAACGGACAATGGAAAGTCTTCTCCATTTGCTATTTCCATTAACTGTTTGTTAGATGAATTTAAAGGGGCTGTTCACAACAAAATGACCATTCTGCCATGATTTACTCACCCTCAAGTTATTCCAAAACCTGTATGTTCTGTTGAAAATAAAGAAATGTATTTTGAAGAATTGTGTTTCTGGTCCCCACTGATTTCCACTGTATCATTTCCATACTATGGAAGTCAATGGCTAGCAGCAACTGTTTGCATTCTTCATACTATACACTATACAGTGTTTCCCACAGACTTACACTATGTGTGGCGGCACTTCCCCTGGGGGAAATATATATGTATATATTGTAAATACAAAACAGCAGACAGGGCTTATTGAAAGTGCAAATTCATTCTCTGCCAGCAGGAGGCGCTTTAAGTGCGGCAGAAATAGCGGCTTCCCCGGTAACGGCTGTACACAAAACAGCTGTGCTCATGAACGCTGCTTTATCAGGCATTATAGGAAAGATTAAAGGAAAATGACATCAAAACTTTTATGAAGACAATCGGTTCCCTTCAAAAAAGATACATTCATATAAAAACACCCGTTGCCGCGTTTTGACTTTGAACTGTGCAGAGCTCATGTTTATTCAACGAAGTCAAAGCATTTTGGAAAATCTATTTGTGGCGGGAAACCCTGATATATATATCAGTGTTTCCCACAGACTTACACTCTGTGTGGCGACACTTCCCCCCGGGGAATATATATAATATATATATATATATATATATATATA
>NW_015649585.1:71020-94235 GCF_001515625.1 Sinocyclocheilus rhinocerous | reverse complement strand
TTCGAATTGAGATCGGGAGGTCATTCCACCAGCTGGGCACAGTCCAGGAAAAGGTCCGTGATAGAGATTTTGTGCCTCTTTGGGATGGCACCACAAGGTGTTGTTCACTTGCAGAACGCAATATATATATATATATATATTTATTTCAGTAATTCAACTCAAATTGTGAAACTCGTGTATTAAATAAATTCAATGCACACAGATTGAAGTAGTTTAAGTCTTTGGTTCTTTTAATTGTGATGATTTTGGTTCACATTTAACAAAAACCCACCAATTCACTATCTCAACTAATTAGAATATGGTGACATGCCAATCAGCTAATCAACTCAAAACACCTGCAAAGGTTTCCTGAGCCTTCAAAATGGTCTCTCAGTTTGGTTCACTAGGCTACACAATCATGGGGAAGACTGCTGATCTGACAGTTGTCCAGAAGACAATCATTGACACCCTTCACAAGGAGGGTAAGCCACAAACATTCATTGTCAAAGAAGCTGGCTGTTCACAGAGTGCTGTATCCAAGTATGTTAACAGAAAGTTGAGTGGAAGGAAAAAGATGCACAACCAACCGAGAGAACTGCAGCCTTATGAGGATTGTCAAGCAAAATCGATTCAAGAATTTGAGTGAACTTCACAAGGAATGGACTGAGGCTGGGGTCAAGGCATCAAGAGCCACCACACACAGACGTGTCAAGGAATTTGGCTACAGTTGTCGTATTCCTCTTGTTAAGCCACTCCTGAACCACAGACAACGTCAGAGGCGTCTTACCTGGGCTAAGGAGAAGAAGAACTGGACTGTTGCCCAGTGGTCCAAAGTCCTTTTTTCAGATGAGAGCAAGTTTTGTATTTCATTTGGAAACCAAGGTCCTAGAGTCTGGAGGAAGGGTGGAGAAGCTCATAGCCCAAGTTGCTTGAAGTCCAGTGTTAAGTTTCCACAGTCTGTGATGATTTGGGGTGCAATGTCATCTGCTGGTGTTGGTCCATTGTGTTTTTTGAAAACCAACGTCACTGCACCCGTTTACCAAGAAATTTTGGAGCACTTCATGCTTCCTTCTGCTGATCAGCTTTTTGAAGATGCTGATTTCATTTTCCAGCAGGATTTGGCACCTGCTCACACTGCCAAAAGCACCAAAAGTTGGTTAAATGACCATGGTGTTGGTGTGCTTGACTGGCCAGCAAACTCACCAGACCTGAACCCCATAGAGAATCTATGGGGTATTGTCAAGAGGAAAATGAGAAACAAGAGACCAAAAAATGCAGATGAGCTGAAGGCCACTGTCAAAGAAACCTGGGCTTCCATACCACCTCAGTAGTGCCACAAACTGATCACCTCCATGCTACGCCGAATTGAGGCAGTAATTAAAGCAGAAGGAGACCCTACCAAGTTATTGAGTACATGTACAGTAAATGAACATATTTTCCAGAAGGCCAACAATTCACTAGAAATGTTTTTTTTATTGGTCTTATGGAGTATTCTAATTTGTTGAGATAGTGAGTTGGTGGGTTTTTGTTAAATGTGAGCCAAAATCATCACAATTAAAAGAACCAAAGACTTAAACTACTTCAGTCTGTGTGCATTTAATTTATTTAATACACGAGTTTCACAATTTGAATTGAATTACTGAAATAAATGAACTTTTCCACGACATTCTAATTTATTGAGATGCACCTGTATATATATATATAATGAAAACAGCAGCCAGGCTGATTGTAAATGCAAATTCATTTTCTGCCCGCAGGTGGCACTTTTGGAGCGGCAGATATATATATATCGGTTTCCCCGGTAACGGCAGTAATCAAAGCAGTGCTGCGCTCACAAACGCTACTTTATCAGGCATTATAGGAAAGATGAAATGAAAATGACATTGACGCACTGATCTATAATATAAAGTAATTATATAGATCAGTGCATCGATGCTTTTCTGAAGACATTCGGTTCCCTTCAGAAACACATTCATATAAAAACACCCATGCCACATTTTGATTTTGAACCGTGCAGAGCTCATGTTTATTCAACGGAGTTAAAGCCATTTGGAAAATCAATTTTTGGCGGTCAGTTTTGATATTGTGGCGGGCCGCCACAAATAAATCAATGTATGGGAAACACTGCTATATTCTTTTGTGTTCAGTAGAAGAAAGGAACAAGTCAAGGGTGAGTAAATGATGACAGAATTGTCCATTTTGGGTGAACTGGCCCTTTAAAGACATTGAACTGAATGGTCATTTATCTTTACTAGCTCAGCTGACCTAGTTGTCCACCTACTGAGTTTCTCTTTGTACCCATCAGATCTTGAAGAAATCCTGCATAGAGATCCTTGCTGCAGAACCTTCCAGTATCTGTGCTGGAGGTGAGTACAGTTCTCACTAGATCAACCGCTTGAGCCACAGCATTAAGGTCTGTTCAAGCAGCGAAAAGTAGGTATAATAGGTTTGATACAGAAAGTCATCACTTGATCAACTTGATGTGTTGATTTTAATAACTAAAAAATATACACTTACATTACATACCTTACGCAATCATACACCTTTAACACAGTGGTTTTATAGAGACTGAAAAACCCAAAAATGTGCTGTTGGAACTTTAAAAAGGCACTTAAAATAAATTAAACATTTGATTTCATTTTATTTCGCAGTAAGTTGTTGGCTTCAACCATTCAAAATTGCAAACGTTCTTTTAAAGAATGCTGTCTGGCAAATTTTCTCAGACAAAATCTATTAATTTCAATAGGAATCCACACAATCTGGAACTACGCATGAGAGTGAAAGATTCCCCCACAGATTTCACAATGGGTTCAAGAGTCGGCAGTTATCAAAATTCGCTACGTGACTTAACATTGTTATGTGTGAACTTCCTGTTTTAAAGAGGCGTTCCAAGTCGTCGTGAGAGGAAATGGATTCCTTCATGCTAGAAATGTGGACAAGGTTCTTTGCAGCTTCAGAATAAATGACACTCTTACCAGAAGTAAGTACCTTGAAATTCTGCCATTGTGCCATTTAAAAAAAATAATAGTTCACCCAGAAATGACAATTCTGACATTATTTACTCATACTTCATATTGTTTCAAACCTGTATGCTGTTTTTTTGGCATTATTGTTTTTATATAAGTACAAATCATAGTGACCATGGACTGTCAAGTAACAAAAAGGCATCAAAGAAGCACCATAAAGCTTTGTGCAGTGAACAGGCCTGAAGAACAGACCTGAGGCGTTCAAATAAAATACAGATATCAGTTGGTTGTCAATAATATCAAACATTTGTTTTCAAGGTCTCGTAACCTGTGCCATAATCTCCATACCTGATTTGAGAGTTGTCTGTAAAAATTAATAGTGCACTCTAAAAAATGCTGGGTTAAATACAACCCAGTGCTGGGTAAAACAGGGACAAACCCAGCAATTGGGTTGTTTTGACCCAGCGGTTGGGTTACTACCCAGAAGGTTGGGTTAAACATTTAACCCAACCGCTGGGTCAAAACAGCCCAATTGCTGGGTTTGTCCCTATTTTACCCAGCACTGGGTTGTATTTAACCCAGCATTTTTTAGAGTGTGAATGATGATTTAAATTTCAGTCCGTTCCTCATTCAAAGCTATTGTCTGGCTATTGAAGACTTCAAATATAGCGATATGGTGATATGGACTACTTTTATGATGCATTTATGATGATTATTTGTAGAGACCTTTGTTAACTTTAAAGTGTTGTTTTATGGAAAGATGTTTTGTTTCACAGAAGAAAAAAAAGACACTCATGGTGTTATGGAACGACGTAAGAGTTTTCATTTTGGGGTGAACTATGCCTTTAAGCCAACCATTACATTACATTGCATTACCAAGAACATGTATGCTGAACACATCACTGGCTCAATGAAGACTATTAAACAGGGTTAAATGTTGTGTGAGATGACAGCAGTCTTATATAAGCAATTTCCGTGACTTTCTTGCATAATTGCCATATGGTTGGAATGATTTGAGGCAGAATCTATAAACCCTTCTGATTAGCTATCATTTTTCCACCAAACGTCCCAGAAGACTCATTTTCATAGAAACCTTGGAACGGCCGACTATGCCATGCCAGTCCCATTTGTTTTTTGGCAAATAGTCGTTTTTAAAGGCTACATTAGGAGTTTTACAGGATGGATTCCTGCCAAACCAAGGAGATATAAGAAAGAAACGCTGCCACACAAAAGGCTAACCGCTTTCGCAAAGCCCGTCAGGTAAATGTCAGCTCTACCTCTTGCAGTTTTTACTGCAGGTCTCATGTTTAAACAGGATCTGTGTATTTTTTGCACACTATAGTGTTGCAAAGCCTGGCGGATGAGTCACAGGAATTAATAAATTAAATTAGTATGCTAGCAGAAGTACAGTGAATCATAACCGAATTTTGCTTTAGGACGCAAATTTTATATTGGACATAAAATGGTAACAAAACAAATCTCACAGGAAAATGTAACTATTTTACGAGGTGAAAATTTTGTATAAATGCATATGATTTGGATTGTGCAAAAACAAATGACTTAAAGGAATAGTTCACCCAAAAATGAAAACTTCCTGTTAATTTACTCACCCTCAGGCCATTCAAGATTACTTTTTTCTTCAGTAGAACATTAAAGAAGATTTTTAGCTGAAACTGTGGTCCATAGTGATTCATAGAAGGCAAGTCAGTTTATGAGAATAAAAAAAAAAAGCATCAGGCTCCTGATGATATATTGAGGTCTTATGAAGCGAAACAATCAGTCTGTGCAAGAAACTGAACATTATTTACAGCATTATTACCTGTAATCCACAGCCTCGGGCAAAAAAGGCATAATCATAGGACATAAAAATGCAGTCTTACAAACTGATATGAATAAAGGCCCATGCACACTAAGAACGATAACTATAACGATAAAGTTATTGTTTAAATGACTTTTACAACTTTAACAATGACGGCACAGAGGAACGATATTGTTGGAATCACTTTCGAAACAATTAATTTCCAGATGATGAACAATAAAAACATTTGCCAATCAGAATCCATCCTGCTTTAAATATCTTGAGCATTTGAAGTGGCAGACAAGACAACATAATGGTAGCGCGCAATTATAATATACAGAATGATAGCATCCATTGGTGTGGACGTAAATATAGTTATCGTTGTAGTTGTCATTCTTTTAGCCACTAATTCAGCAAAAAGTAAAATAGTTTTGCCATGAGATTGTGTTCTTGGCAACAGATTTGCAATACATAGCGTCACCACTTGAGAACCTTTACAAAAAGCTTTGCCTTTACAAAAACAAAGAGTTGTTTTCTGCTTCAGCGGCTAGCAAAACAGAGTGCCATTGTTCACATATGTCCCATGATGGCTCAAATTAATTATTACGGCAGTTATGGAAAAAAATTTTAAGCATTGTATATTTAACAAAATCTGCTGTTAATTGTCTGGCGACTTTCTTTTTTGAAGTAAAGCTATTAAAGTGCAAGTGATTCTATGTTGATATTTCATATGCAGCAATACTGTAATGTTATTAAAGCTTCAGGGAGGGTCTCATTCTCTCCAAACAATCGTAATTTCTTTAAAACTGGCACTGGTTGTAGATCAAAGCCCAGTCATCTGACTTCAATCCTATTTTACAGTATCAGTAATGGGTACCAGCTTTGGTGCTTCGCATCTCTTTGCCTGTCTTTGCTCTGATTAAAGCCGGACGTTTCAAACGTGGCACCATGCTAATTGTTTGTGTCCGATAAAGACCAGAACATCCGGTTGATGAGTGTAACTGTGTCATGGAAGTAATTTTACCTTTTTCAGTCCGCCTCTCAGCAAACTGGTCCCACTTTCCCATCCTCAAGGCACATTCCCAGACCTACACCAAATTTACTCTGACTTTGAGGTGGCCTGCTGTTTATTTGCTCTTGACCGCTGTAAACACTAGAGAGGATATCCTGTAAATGAATGATAATGTCCATCATGCACAAACCTGCTCTCCTTACTTTGAACCCAAGGCTGATGGCAGGGCTGTCGGAAAAGAGCCATGTGTGGTTACAGCGTGTTGACCTTCTGACTTGTTTCTGACTAGTCTGTAGATTTGAAATTGTCACACTGTCCTAATTAGAATAGAAGATGAGTATTAGTGCATCTAAATATTATGGCATACATGGTTGGACAAAATAATATGAATACCCATTATTATATGGGTTAATATCATTTGTGTAGGCTACAGTAAAAAAAATGCTGTAATAATGTTTTATTTATGTTTTTGTTGTCTGTATTCTCTAGTTTGTGTATCAGTGTAGTGTAAGTTGTGTTTAGTACAAATCTTGTGTGAAATGAGTGACGGTCAGATTTCCAAACAGGACAGATCATGGGAACCTGTTTAGCAGAAGTGTCTGTAACCCTAACAGCCCAATTGTTTAGTGTTTTAAGAACAACAGTCTTTACGATTATGACTGCATATGTAAAGCATGGCAAGACTTCTGAAGAATAGTGGTTGAAACTGAAATTGAATGATAGGGACTATCAAACACTAAGGATTGTGTCCAAACAACACCGAATTACTGCAGCAAAGTGACGGCAAACCTCAAAAGTCCTTTTAAAGACCCTGTTTCCTCACAGAGAACTTCACAAAGCCAACACCCATGAAAGAGCTAAAACTATAATCACAGACACCAATGATAAAATGCGAAAAAGATGGTGTCATAATCATAAAACCTGAACAGTTGGAGCACCAACATGAACTTCAACATCTGCCCTGACCAGACAAATCACCTGACTTGAATATTATCAAACCACTGTGGAGTGTGGATAGTTTTGGAGAGAAGAGTGAGAAGCTGATTCCTTCCTCCAATCTGTACAACATCAAACGGTAGATTATTCAGAAGTTGTATGAATCTATTCTAAGAAGGTTGGAAGCTTTATTAACGGCAAAAACCTCAGTAAAGAAATACTGCCTATTCCCCAGGTGTTCACATTTTTGTCTGACCTTGGATTTGCTTTGATGGTATACAGTTTTATACGTGTACTAATGTACACCTATGCATGCTGATTGGGTCAATATTGCCCACAATCCCTTGTGCTACAGAAGAGAAGTTTGTGATGTTACACTAAAGCCCAAAGTGTATACTTTAGTTTTGACACAAATGCTATCGCATGTGTACTGCCAAATACAAGTTGGAAAGTCAATAGACATGTTTATTATATTGTTTATTTTTTCTTTTGCTATTGGGGCAAATGGGAATGCCAAATATGCTATTTGTTGTAGTTTCCATTTAAACTGGGACAACTTTGCTTCAGAGATTGTGAATTTGTTTTATGTACCATTTAACAAATGATAAATCTTAAATAGCTGAAATCACGTTAATAGAAAAAATTATCAGTTCCACAGAAAATAACCAAAACACAATAAGGATGGCCTTTATAGGAGTTACAGGCCAGTTGACTATACCAACTTACCATTTCAGGTCAGTGCTGCTTATTCATCGTATACATCCTTTTTTATGTATTTTGAACATCTCTGAACATCTGCCAGACAGTATGCATCAGACAGTCAGTGAATGGACTGGGGGCGGTTTGGGGGTGTTTAGACTTGCTGTCTTTGACTTACATTTCCTTTCTTTAACCTTGAAAATCCTCAAGCAGCCAGATGATTTCATAAGAGACACAAGGGCTGTTGAATTCATCCCAGTGGCCATTTCCCTCTCGAAAGGCTCAGACTGTCAGACTGTTCCTTGTTTTGTGTGTGTTTTGCTCCCCATGTGCCTTCCTTGCCCTTATTTGGTCTTCCTGTTCCTGCCCTGATTGTGTTTATTTGATACCAGCTGTGTACGTCGATCCCCGTGTCCTACGTGTGGTTTTCTATGTTGTAAATAAAGTCTGTGATAATTCTGGAATCTCCTTCGTCTCCTCGCTCCTTCACAGTAGGCACACCGTGACAGAATTCCAGACCAAAAACAGAACAGTAAGTGGCGCCCCTTTCCCCTTGTTTGTTTTCCGTTTTTTATTTTACAGTTTTTGTTTCCTGTTTGTTTCTCTCCGCGATCATGGAAATCGCAGCTCGTTTCTCCGCTTTAGCCTGCAGAGATCTCCCCTTCTTTGAGTACGCCTGGGAATTCTGCGGGCTCGCCGCGGCGACGGCATTGGATGACTCCACCATCAATTCGCTTTTCTGGCTCTGGGCCAACTACCATCGCCCCATGGACCTCCCAGACACCACGGGACTATGTTGGAGGGAAGGGATCTACCAGTGTCTGGGGAGTGTCCGGGCCCGAGCCAGAACCAGCCCACCGTCAAGCTCACCGGCCGCGGCTGTCTCCAGCCCGCCAGCCGTTCCTCAGTCAAGCCCGCCGGCCACTCCAAAGTCAAGTTCGCGGGCCGCCGCTCACTCAAGCCCATCGGAATCTCTGCTGTCAAGCCCGCCGGCCGTGGCTCTCTCCAGCCTGCCGGGCCATTCCTCAGTCAAGCCTGCTGGCTGCGGCACTCTCCAGCCCGCCGGCGGTTCCTCAGTCAAACCCGCCGACCACGCCTTTCACCCCGAACCTAGAGGGGAATCTAAGGAGGAGAAGGCGGTCGGCTCCAGCCCCAGAGCTCGCTCCAGTGTCGGCTCCAGCCCCTGAGTTTGCTCCAGTGCCAGCTCCTCGAAAGCGCCTTGCTGTGCCTGCTCCTCCAGAGCACTCTCCAGTGCCAGCTCCTCGTAAGCGCTTCCCAGTCCCTGAATCCAGCCCAGAGTGGGCTCCTGTTCCCGAGTTTAGCCCACGGAGGGCTCCTGTTCCCGAGTTTAGCCCACGGAGGTCTCCAGTCCCCGAGTTTAGCCCAGAGAGGGTTCCAGGCCCAGAGTTTAGCCCAGTGAGGGCTCTAGCCCCCGAGTTTAGCCCAGAGAGAGTTCCAGTCCCCGAGTTTAGCCCAGTGAGGGCTCCTGTCCCTGAGTTTAGCCCAGAGAAGGTTCCAGTCCTCATGTCTAGCACAGAAAGGGCTCCAGTTCCCATGTCCAGCCCAAGGAGGGCTCCAGTCCCCAAGTCAAGCCCAGTGAGGGCCACAGTTCCCGAGATAGGCCTACGGATGGCCTCTAAAGACGATATTCTCCCAAAGGATTTTTGGGGGGGGAGGTAGTATGGGTCCGTCCGTAGTGGCTGGGCCAAGGCCACGGAAGCCGTCCAGCCATGGCCTTCGGAGTTCCCTGCTCCGCCCGCTGTTCCGCCATGGCCTCCTGAACTGCCTGCTCCGCCATGGCGCCCTGAACTGTCTGCTCCACCATGGCACCCCGAACTGCCTGCTCCGCCATGGCGCCCCGAGCTCCCTGCTCCGCCATGGCACCCTGGACTGCCTGATCTGCCCTGGAGGTGTCCCATTGATTTCCTTGATTAGTCCCATAATATAAACCCTGTGTTTCTGAGTTTCCCTTGTCTGGAATTGTACGTTGATCCCCGTGTCCTACGTATGGTTTTCTATGTTGTAAATAAAGTCTGTGATAATTCTGGAATCTCCTTCGTCTCCTCGCTCCTTCACAGTAGGCAAACCGTGACACAGACACAATTTGGTATCAACAGTAATTCTTATTGATTTATCACGCAAGTCGAAACCATGTGCACATGTCTTTACTTAGTAGTACAACATGACCTTCCCTCGTGTGCTATGGGTAAACAGCCCAATAAAGCACAATGACAACATGACCCTCTGCCAGAATTCTGATTCTTTGGGATTTGAGCCGACCGCATACACCAACAAGCAGCTTTCTACAGGATAAAGAAAAACATAGAAGTGTTATATTTGTACATTTTCTTCTGCGTTCATGCTTTGGCTGTGTCAAGTGCTAAAGCACCAATTTGTCCAATTGATTTTTTTGAGTGTAGTAATTCGGAGTTGCATCTGAAAGATATAAAATAAATATTCGATTACAAGAACAAGCCTTTACATCTGCAGTTTATTGTTTTTGGGTGAATTTGGTGTCTCAGTTGGAGGCCCTTGACAGTCAGAGGTTTTGGAGCAATGGCCCCATTACCCCTGTTCTGTAATCCGTGACCCATTTCTCTTTCCTTTTGGATACTTTAGGGCTACCAGGGGTTAAATGCCTTGCATAAGAGTTGATTCTAGGTTCTAGCCTTGAACATTTGAATCCAATTTGATAAAAATGTAGTTGATATGTTTTGCAATGACTGAAAATGAGATGCAGTCTTTCCTCAACAACTGCAGCTGTTTTTATATTAACTGTCCTCTTATGCAAGGAATCAGACAGCAATATGCAAATATTTCATGCTGTATTTTCCAGATTTACTGTTTGAAATGTGATTGTGTATTTGTCTTTTTTATTAGTGGTGAAGCCATTGGTAGTGGAGGACACGTATCTGCTCTGTCCAGCTCCTGTTCTTCGAGAGGAGGGAACGTAAGTGTATCAGATAAATATTTGTACTTTCTTTCTAGTGGCAGAAATGTTAACTGTGGCACATTAAGGAATGCAATGTAGTGTTTTCAAAGGATTTAAGTACTTTTTACATTATGTGTATTGCAGGGCAGCCTCCCTTTACGTTAGCATGAATGAAGGGCTGAGTTTTATCTCTAGTTCTGTTACTATCACCACTGTAAGCTGTGTAAGTATTATTCTAAATCATATTTTGTGCTTTGTTACTTGTGTTTTTGTGTTTGACAACCAGTGTTGGGGAAGCTACTATACACTACTGTTCAACAGTTTGGTGTCAGTAAGATTTTTTTTAAAGAAGAGTCTTTGAACCAAGGTTGCATTTATTTGGTCAAAACCAACAATATTGTGAAATTTTATTACAGATTAAAACTAGATGATACTGTGAACAAACTTTGAGGCTAACCTGAAAGTTTGAAGCAGTTATAAAAAAAAGTTTGAACGCTTAGATAGACATGCTAGCATGATTTAGCACATTGAATGTTGTTAGCATGTTTTTATCATAATTAGCATGTTGTTAGCAATTCTTTAGCATAATTACCGTGTTGTTAGCATGGGACTAGCATGATTAGCATGTGGTTATCATGATTAGCATGTTGTTAGCAAGTTTTTGTCCTATAGTATGTGGTTAACATGATTAACATGTTGTTAGCATGTTTCTAGCATGATTACTGTGTTACTAGCTTGTTGTTAACATGTTTCTAGCATGATTACCATGTTGCTAGCAAGTGTCTAACGTGATTACCATGTTTAGCATGTTGCTAATATGATTTTAGCATGATTACCATGACGCTAGCATACTGCTAACATATTTTAGCATGATGCTAGCATGATATTGCACATTGCAAGAAGAAGAAGAAGAAGAAGCTTAAATAGAAGATCAGTGCAGTGGCTTTCTCAAGCCAACCTAATAACTGTTTCAGATTTTAAAGGGGTCATATGATGCGATTTAAATTTTTCCTTTCTCTTTGGAGTGTTAGAAGCTCTTGGTGCATAAAGAAGATCTGTAAAGTTGCAAAGACTAAAGTCTCAAATCCAAAGAGATATTCTTTATAAAAGTTAAGTCAACCACGCCTACCTAAAACGGCTCGTTCTAACACGCCCCCACATGTCTACGTCACGATGTGGGAAGATTTGCATAACGCCGCCCAAATGTTCACGCAAAGAAAGAAGGCATAACTTTTATTCTCGCTGTAGTATTGTTGTTGCAGCCGCCGCCATGTCGGGAAGTCGCTGTGTGTTTCGTTGTGAAAGCGAAACTACTTTGTTTGGCCTTCCAAAAGAGGACGATATCCGCTTCGTCATGCCTGTAGCTGATCCGTGCTGGTCGCTAATATAAACACATTTCATTACACCAAATACACAAAATAATGTTCTTTTTAGCAACATCATATGACCCCTTTAATATATTTTATAAAGTAGCTTATTCCTGGGATGTTAAAGCAGAATTTTTAGCATCATTACTCCAGTTTTCAGTTTCACATGATCCTTCAGAAATCATTGAAACTGAATCACTGAACAACTGTCCCTAAAATGCTGATTTGCAAGGAACATTTATTATTAGTATCAATGCTGTAAACAGTTGTGCTACTTAATGGGTGGAAAGTGTGGAGGTGTTTTTTTTTTCAGGATTATTTGATGAAGGAAATTTTGAAGAACAGCATTTATTTGAAATATAATTTTTATGTAACAGTCTAAAATCATCACTGTCACTTTTGATCTTTTAATGAGCTCTTGCTAAATAAAAGTATAAATGAATAAATAACAAATAAATAAATAAATAAAATAAATATTTACCCCAAGCTTTTGATTCGTGTACCAAATTGCTTAATGTTGGAAGAAGTAGCTTGTTGCTGGAGCTCTACTATTTTAAATATAGTTTAATAGCTTTCATGCAACTGAAAAATAGAATTAAGTTATATATTAATCACAAGGCTTGAACCATGTATTACTCAAAATGATTCCCTAGCTAATACTCATTGCTGTAGTGTTTTAGCTTTTTAAAATGCAGCCAAATTGCTGTGAAAAATGTGTTAAAGGAACGTAAACAAAAGGTTCTACAGGCTGGGAATGAAAACAAAATTATGGTAAAAAATGTATTAAATGGATTCCTGGAATGCCTATAAAGTGGTGCCAGTCAAAGCTCTTTAGAAAAGCACAATGTGTTTCCCACCAGACAAATCCAAAAGCTTCTCACGAGCCAGTGGGTTATGAGATCTCCCAGTGAGATCACTTGTAACTTAGTTCATCCCCTCGTTTAATAACTAGCCTATCCCTTTCAGCATGCATCATCTGTTATTTCCATAGCTAGCACCCTTTCATGCAACCATTGTTTGAACTAAAGAAACTGAACAGCTGACATCATCTTATTGTTCCATTACATTTTCCAAATGTTTTTCTGAATGTCATTTGAATCTGATGTCATAACAAAAAACAGTCCCACTTAGAGAAGTGTTCATATCTGTTCCTCCCTGCAGTCTGATGGTACGATCTTGGCCATAGCACTACTGATAGTGATGCTACTGCTGATTCTGGCTCTCCTCTGGTGGTTTTGGCCTCTCTGCTGCACTGTGGTGAGTCCTCTGCATGGAAAATCTTGAGCTTACGCAAATAGAAGTCCTGCTACATATTAGGACATAAACGCAGACCTGCACAAAATCTGCATCTGCAGAATTGCACAGAAAACTCAGTGGATTTTCTAACCTGGGGTAGGGTGCGTTTCCAAAAAGCACCAACTATGGTCACAAGTTCCATCATTACCAACACGGCTCAACAATTCGGTGTTTCCTCAAACCATAGTTTCAACAAACATTCACGAAGAGCATTGCAAACTACAGCTCTCATTGGAAGAAAACTACAGTTTTTTGTTAGTATGACATTTGGAGTTGATGAGTGCACATGTGCTTGAGTCTGTAGGGGAAACTTGAAGGAGTATGACGTAAGAGGGACCAATGATGGAATCAAACATCTGGAAATAAAGCAAACCAATAGAGAAACCAAAATTACGAAGTAGTCCTCAGGTGCCATGTTCATTATTTACAGGAATAATCAAAACTATTACTACATCACCACCTGCTTGATGTCATTAACGATAGTTGTATATTGTTGAACCAGTGTGGTTAGAACAGCAGATTTGCAACAAAGTTACTAAGATTTCAGGAAACTTTTTGAATAGATATAGTTTATTTCTTCAATTATGACTCGTATTGTGGTAGTTAATCAGAGAGTTATGTCATTGAATAGGATGTGACTTCACACATTTTTGCTAAATCTGAGGGTTATACTTGATTTCATCTACTTTAGACATTCTACTAACTTTAAGTAACTTTGCACGTCAGCGAACTCTCACTAGAGTATTATAGCCAGATTTACTAAACAAGGCAAATTAAATTGAGAGCATAATTCCAAAAAAGCACCGATTGGAGTGGAAATTTCTTCGGGTGATCTACTGATAATGTGCAAATTAAAGAACACAGAACTCCTACAAATGCATATGCAATAAGGTCAGCCATGAAAATACCTGCATCCAAGCCCTTTTATCACTAATTTTAATTTTAGTTAATCCTGACAGTACTTTTTAACCCCAAAAAATGTTTGTGCAGGTACAAGCTGCTAATAGATTTGGCCCGAGGTCTATATTAGTAGACCTTTAAGCCCAAAGTATACTTCGGCCACGTGCACAGCGTTGGCGCGAGGTCAACATTGAGACAGAATAAGTCAATAGGTGATACTGCGCATGTGTCGAACTCGTCCATCCGCGGTTGAATATACTTGAAAATTTTAGTATAGCCACGCATTTGGGTGACATGTACTGTAGTTGCGGTAGTTGTAGTTGACCATCAAAATAAAGTGTTAGATATTAAGCAGACAGTCTATTGATACTCTAATGACTGGTAGTTTTTGCAGTTGCAAAGTTACTTACTGTTAGTAGATTATGTAAAGTGGACTAATGAAATAAATTGTTAACCATCTGAGAAATGTTGCCATGGAAAAAAATTTGTCACCATTTAAAATCATTTATACTTGACTTTGCTGCACTTGAACTTAGGGTCAGGTTTAGGAAAAAAATGCATGGCTCTTGCTTGATTGAAATGTCGATTAAAAAAGTTGACATTTGTACAGTATATTTTTAATGTTATTAAAACCACACCTGTATTGGAAAAAAAGTTTTTCCCATTAGGTTGCATTTTCTGCCAAATTCTAACTTTATTCTACCAAAACACCAAAATTATTCACATTTCTCATCCTTTCTTTGCCCAGTTACTAAATATTTTGTCTAATTTGTTAATAATAAATAACAATCAGCTACCAGTAGGGGGATATTCACACAGAACACACTTTTGTGTTTAAAAATATGAGACACAGGGCAAGGTCTAGTAGTTTAACTTACTTTTAACTTACTTTTTAGAATGTGCTATAGTATCTCTGTTCAAACACATCCACAAAGTGCATGTTAATATAGAAGAACAATGGGAAAGCAGTGCAGTGGAATGCAAAAACATGTTCTGTTTGAATGCCAGTAGTACTCTCAGCTGCACATTTTACCATATTTATAATAATTTATACCCCCCACACCCCACAATCAATGCAGAAAAAGTGCAGATACTGTGTGGTCTTATTAAATGGTTAGATACCAATATACAAAAGATCTCATTATTTTGTTCATAAGTACACAGAATGGGCCACAGCCATGGTTCTTATGTCATGGGGTATTGGTGACTGAGAATGGACCATTAACAAATTAAGAAGATTTAATTAAAGATGATTTCATTAAATGTGGGGAAGAGTACTCATCTTTCAAAAACATGAGAGTACATTTGAAGTTTTTGCCAATATAAAATATTAATATCTTATTGGCTGTCTCTTAAACTGTATTTCTAAATGAATATCTTTTAGGACGATGCATTACACATCAAATTTCCCATCTATACCACTCTGAGTTTTTGGAACATCTAACCACTACATATGAGAATTACATTTGGCAGATGATTTGCTTACACTGGGCTAAAACTGCACTCCCCTCGTATAAAAGATGAATGTGTTCAATTAGGATTCATATCTGACAAACCTGTTGGATTTCTATTTTTCCAATAATTATATAAATACACCATGATGACTTGACCTAAACTCCATTACCCAAAGAGACATTTTAGATGTGACAGGCCCATAGGAACACATGGGCGAAGATGTTTCCTTTAAAGGGTAGCTGTACCTTTGCACCTTCAATCTGGACGACCTTTGGTTGTTGCCTGATCTTTCTTCCAGGTTTGATTGTTTTGACCATGTAATGAGCTTTTCTGTTGCTAGGCTGAACCCCAGTGGTGTCCAGGCAGTCTGTGCAGGTTGAGTTGGTTTGCTTTCATGCCCTATTTGTCCTGTAATGACTTGTTAAGCCCTTACTAAGTATATTAGACTCACACAGAGTCAAGGCCACCTGGGATTTGTAGACAAATTGGTTCAACAACTCTTGGATCTGACATCACCTTTGAACTCTCAAGGTCAAACGTCAGAAGTGAGTTTCCTCATTGCTTTTCCAGAAGAACTGCAGATGTGGAACCTTCTTTTACATAAAGAAAGTTTGAGTATAAGAATTTAGAGGGGAAAAATGCATTTAGTCTTGGACTCTGACTCATCATGCACTTGGGAGCATGTGGACTTGGTCTTAACCCTCATCTGGTCTTTGTCTTGACTGACTCGAATGAGCTGGTCCCGACTACAACACTGGGCAATGCTGCTCTTTTACTTGTGTAACTGGTCCTACTTGCAACACTCTTAAGTGGCAATCGAAGCAGCGTCAACCAGCATGGGAGTTAGGTGTAGTCAGTAACTAGCATACCTCTTAAGACCAGGGGAGTGAAGGAATAATAGCTAGTGCAGTGGCTGCGATATATACATAAACCTACCAACATTCGTCACCATAACTTATCGCGAAAGGAAAACATTTTAGTCGCATAACATTGAATTAATGGAAATGCCGTCATTTCACAATAGTTTTTTTTTTGACATTCATAAAATATCGCAAAAGTTTTGTGCAAATCTGCAGTGGAAACCAGGCTAGTGTCAGTGTTGCAGATTATGAACAAATTTGATTCAGTTCTAAAGCAGACGACAATAGTATTCAGCTCAATTCCGTTCAACTTGTGTTCTCATCTGGTAATGTCAATGCCAAATCGATGATATTACTGAATATTTAGTGACTTTCACATCCCAACTAAGAAAGCCAAAGGCAATAGTGGCAAGGAACCCAAACTTCATCAGTTGACAGAAATAAAATGGAAAACTTGGGAGATACCAAGCTCAGTCGGGGACCAGTTCTCCTCTGGCCAAATGAACAAACGATGTGATACTGCATCACACTGGTATTAGGTGGGAAGGAAGAGTTGTAGCATCTCCAGCTGCCGTAGTAGGGGACTGGCTTATCAGTGGACTTGAATCTGTTCCAAGATCTTGTCTATTTGCTGCAGTCTTCAGGACTTGTCTTGTCGATGTCTTCGCTGACCGTGAAGAGGCTTATGTGGAGGTGGGTAAACTAACAAGGTGCTAAATAGCTCTTACTTGTTGGTCTCTGTTACACTAGCACAAACTGGTTGGTCATCCAGGTATACTAGCTTAACCAATGTAACCTCGATGGTGACCAGCCCAAACCCCAAAACATACCTCATACTGGTCAATAAGATGGTTTTGATAGATACTTTCAGATAATTAACAGCAGAACCTGCTATGATCTTGGCCCAAGGTGTCAAATCCTGCTCCTGGAGGGACAACTTCAAGCAGAGTTTAGCTCCAACCCCAATTGAACACATCAGGACCAGAAAATCATGAGATCACTGGAGCTAAATTCTGCATGAAGGCATCAGACACCTCTGGTCTTTTCTAGCCTTGAAAGATTTATTCTATAGATCAGAGGTGTCAAGTCCTGCTCCTGGAGGGCCACTGTCCTGTTTAGATTCAACCCTAATTCAGCTAAAGCCAGCTAATCAAGGCCTCCAGAAGTACCTGAAAACTAACTTTGTCGCTGTTGTAGTAGGTCTGAGTTCGACACCCATGCTAGATCCTGCAGAGATTAAACATTTGCCACAGGACAAAGTGTCTAGTTACACCTCTTGAGACCCAAGCCTGGCCTTTCTCTTGATTTCTGAGGGACATATAATAATTCAAACTGTCAGTGAGGTCCAACTAAGAAATATCAGAAAAACTGGACGTGTCTGGAATTTGTCTGGAAAGGCACAACAGGAAAAGAGAAGAAATGAGTCATTGCTATGTTAGAGGAGTGTTGAGCTGAAGTTCATGGTTGAACCAGCTAAATCGACTGAAATCCCGCTCAGCAATGATAATTTTCCATAGAGACCAGCTGTTGGCCACCATAAACTGAATTAGCATTAGCTTATTGCTATGTTTAAATAGCTTGGCTTTATTTATTAACACAGGGTCATTTAGACTTTAAATACCATGTGTGTTGGTCAAGTTCAAACCTGCTATGCAAAATTCCTTACGAAATGGAATATTTTTGCAAAACGGAAAAAGACGTGTCTGTTTATACAAGGTAATATTGTCTGTCTGCCACTTAAAATCTCTACATGAACTAAAGGGGGCACGCTCTGTTTGGGAAAGTTATTCTTTGTTACCATGGAAAATGAAATTGTGATTTGACCTTTGAAATAACAAGGAAGAATAGTGCCCATTCTCAATTTTATTAAGATCTATTGATTGCCAAGTAGTGTAATGCTAACGTTTTACTGGAGGTACAGAGCCATATTTGCAGCATTGTGACATGACAAAACTGGAACGCTCCCGCTATAACAAACAAAGCTGTTTTTCCTGTAGGATACCCAGTATATGAAACACTAGCTAGGCCTGTATGCTAATTGTGTGTTCAAGACCTTTCTGGCAGTTTCTGTCCATAAATTCGGAAGTCTTAATTACAACATGATGTGTGTTAAAGTGATTTTGCATGGAATAAATTCGATGCGTTGGCCAATTTAGCCTTTTTTCATATCTCAACCATGACAGGGACATTTTTAGCTCTAGTGCAATAAAATTAAGTTTTATTAATACTCTATCTGTATTTTATCCTTCTCAGCCACTGACAGTGATGGGCAGATTTGTTGCACAAGTGTCTTAAACCAACTAAATGAGCATTATTTAAATCAGCTTTATCAACAGAACACCAACTATGTACATCATGGTACCTATGGCTGTGGTACCATCAGCATTCACAATTGCATGTTCAATAACAATTTGCTTCAACCATTAATTCTTTAATTGACAACTCGGAAAGCGAGGGCTTAAAAATGTTTCTCACTGGTAATTGTGACTTTATGGTGTTGTTCAGATGCTTTCACTCGTAAATACAATCATTCCGTCATGACTAGAACACAGCAAGAGACCACAGAACTGTTTATGAAAACACTCAATTAATCAAATAATTTTCCCTTCAGTCCAAGCAGAAAGCAAAAGAGTTGGAATTACTACTACACTCTGGCATTTTTAATGTCTCTGTCCTTGAAATGTTTTTCACATGATTCCCAGAATTCCAGATGAGTTTCAAAACAATAACAATATGTGCTCTTTCACAATTGTTTTGCATGTGGATGAATAGTGGATCTCCTTTTTAAATACTTTAGCAGTTTCAACAGTGACACAAAATTGTACTGCCTTCATCAAATTATGTTTCTACATGTCCTTTAACAGATATATTACATGTCACATCATATAACCGAAGCCATAAGTTTCAGTTTTATAATTAGCCATTAGCTGTTAGCAAAGCAGCTGTCATTCTACACAGAGTTTAGCAAAAAGATGAAAAAAAAATCATATTGTAACCAGCTATTTGATACGAATTTACAAACAGCTGCTCCTTGAGGTCAAAGGATGGAATTTGTGAAGAATTATAGTAAAATTTGTGAGATCATATGATGTATCCCTTACGAAAATTAACCATGGTTTTACTACAAATAAAATATTAACCTATTAACCATGGGTTTGCTACACTAACCATAGTTTAACAATGGTATTTGTAGTAAAACTGTGGTTATAAAAATACATGGTTACTACACTTTTACTACAATAAAACCATGGTTAATTTTTATAAGGGACTAGTAAATAAATCACATTGTACATTGTTGAATTATAACAAGTTATGGCTTTTATATTTATATTGTTTACATTTAATAATAATTATTATTATACTAATATTTATCATTCTAAATTATTATAATTAGTGACTGAAACATTAGTCTGAGCTAGAAAACAGCTTTTTTCCCCAAATGGCAAAGGTCAAGTGAATGTAGCATAATTATCATTATATGGTTGATTTTGTATTCCTGATGCCCTGTGCTGTTTTGCTAATTGCTAAATCGCTAAAATGCTGTAGTACTTGACTTCTGAACAAGTAAATAATCAGTTTTACTTCTCTGAAAGACACATACCTGGAAAAGCTTAACGCTCAGCCCTGCCTTTTAGCATTTAGATCTGGCCTCCAGATTTTTAGGTCATTTAAACTTGCTTGTAAACACACTGAAAATGGGGAGAGGAGGGGCGCAATTCCTTAGCCATGTGTTTTTGTGTAACCTGATTTTCTGGCACACACTGAAAACATTACTTGGGTCCTTTGACATGTCAGTGGAAGAAAAAAAAACTGTTTTTGAACTTTGGAGAGCATGTGGTCTGACATGCCAGCATGAGTGGGCTCATGTGATGTTGTTTATCTTTTTATCCAGTTGATCTTCTCTCTCTCTCTCTCTGCAGATTATCCATGAACCTCCACCACCAGTAGTGGAAGATAGTTCGGTAAGAACTTTTTTTTTTAATTGATCTGTACATATCTGTACAGTCTAATTAAGCAGTATTGCTCTTGCATCTGTGTTGTCATACTGTGATCTGGCCATAGGCACAATACGTTTCAGACCAAAACCGGTCAGTACGTTTGTTAATTTCTCACTCGCCAACAAAAATAGTGGCAAAGGAAGCTAAAGCATCGAGCTTTGCCTGTCACAAAGCAACACACAGACTGAAAGTTGGTCTGGAACAGCATATCAGTGGAGCGAATGAGATTTCCCATTTCCGTTCAAAGCTTTCCATAATCACTCCGCTCTTCACCTACTCTGGTCTGAAAAGCAAATAAAGGAATACAAGTAACTTGGATTTCAGATTACTAATAATACATAAATTATTACTGAGAAAATGTGCCAGTGTTCAACTGGTTTTTATAAGCAGTTTTCTACATTACACTGGACTGTTAGATTTAAGGTAATCTATAAGTAAGATAATAAATATCCTGGTAAGTAGCCGTGTAATATGTGGGATAACGTATAGTCAGCTGGTCATTATCGCTTAAATAAACCCAGACACGACCGTGACGTAAAACAGAGGGGTCTTGTAACACACTAAAGGGGTTTATTTTGTGATAATGACTGTCTGACTGCACACAGTATATCTGAGAATGTGCTGGTATTATACTATGGAAACAAAGAGTTATCCTGGAGCGTTTATGGTGATTTTCTTCTTGAACTCTTGTTTATCTTGGATTAGGCTTAATCCTTGTTTACTGAAACCATCCCTGAGATCTCATTGTCCAAGTCCACACATGAAAAAGGTTTATTAAGACCGTAAAAAGGGTCAGATTTGGAGGTTATTTTCGTAATGATGTTATTCAGAATTGGAACTGGTTCTGAAGGTCAGAATGTTTCAGCTATTTAACAGGAACTTTGAGAGAGACTTTGGACTCCATAAAACTCCCCAGATCTTTGTAGGCTGTTGTTTAACCGCTCTGGCTTTGCTGGGCTAAAATGAATTAGTTCAGTCTGGCCTTATTAAAGACCTGTAATATGATAGCATATTTTTTTATAAATCTTTCATCAGTTATGTCACTTTTGTAAGACTGTAGGACCCAGCGACTTAAGACTGGTTTTGTGCTCCAGGGTCACATGTGTGGAATGGCTGTGGGTTTGGGAAATTTCCCTGAAGGTTTCTTTAAGTTACGCTAAAGTTTCAGGATATAAAAAATGTGACGGGGAATCAAGTGGGTGGTCAAATTGAAATATGAAGCGTGGGGACGGCTTTTAATCTTTTTGATTAAGTATTGACGCATTGATTAAAAGATGTCTGTTCAAATCTCGAGGACTGATTGCTAAACAGGGTTACATTTCCTCAGAGCTGGAAAAATAAAGTCATAACTTGAGTGAGCCAATTTGGATTTATTTTATTGGATCAGGAAGAGCTAGGGAGGCCGTAAGTGTGGCTCGTGCCTTTCTGAGAGGCAATAAATTAAAAAAAGTCATGTTTTAAAGGAGTGAGTCACACCTCATTTAGGAAAATGCTCGGCCATTGGAATAAGACCCGAAAAATATGTACTTGGAACAAACAAAGAATCTTTACAATAGTGTTCTTGTTTCGTTTAATAAGACGTGTATATCAGTTCTCAACATAGAGACCCAGATTTTACATTGGACATATAGCTAGCCAACATCTGTAACCTATATTTAATGTGGTCTGGGTTACGTTTTTGTTTTACCTTCACTCTTAAAAATAAAGGTTCCAAAAGGGGGTTTTCACAGAAGAACCCCCCTTTCGGAACCTTTATTTTTAAGAGTGAAGGTTCTTCATGGAACCATCAATGCTAATATGGAACCTTAATTTTTAAGGCTGTTGTGCAGTTTTGTTCATGGTTTTCAAGGATTGGGATCACTTTAACCAGTAAATTGCACCACAATTAACTTCTTCCCTGTTGTTTGTGACCAGAACAGATTTGTGGCCAACCGGTTTAGAACCATTGGACTTCATTTTGGTCACATTTTCATTGCCTTTGTTTGCACTATAAGGATGATGAAGAGGATGGAACTCCGAAGAAGAAGTGGCCCACAGTCGATGCGTCTTACTATGGAGGAAGAGGAGTTGGAGGCATTAAAAGAATGGAGGTAAACAACAGTTTTATCACTCGCTGGAGGGCACCAGCCACTAAATTAGCACACGCTCAGTGCCTTTCATCCAGAGGAAGCAGGCTGTGTCTCTGGAGGAACCTGGGGTTAAGTGTCTTTCTTAAGGGTGATGGATTCTGCCAGTAAATCTCCAGTTGACAGTTTGCCCCTAGTTGGAATGAAACCACTGCTGTTTATATTACATGCCAAGAGACTTCAGCACGTCATAATTGAAATCAGCGATGCTGCCGAAAGCGAATGCCACAACTGTGAAGAAAAACAGGAAATACAGAAGGAAAATGTTTGTCAAATCCATTAATTCGCAAAAGTATGCTTGAAATAAATGGATATGCCATGCAAACACAAGACCAAATCAAAAAATGGCATGACAAAAACAAGGGGAAAAAAATAGTCTAAGCCAACCTAACATGGTATGTTGTCTAGTTGGCTGGTTTTAAAATGGTTTAGGACACTGGAACTTACTGACCAGCTAAATCATCTGAAGATCAGCTTGACTAGGCTGGGAGACCAGCTAAGCAACCTTTGGCGTCTTAAACCAATTTTGTTTCATCAAACGGCTGCCAGTAAAGTACCAAAGTTTACAATCACAGCAAGACAGTGTTTACAATTGAGGAAAACGTGTGTGTGTGTGTGTGCATTATACAGCTCATCTGCTGTTTGGAATCCTTCCTTCGGTCAAACATTCTGCCTCAATTACCAGCAGTGCAGAGTTTGCAGTCTCGAAAATACCTGTCTAGAAATATTTCTATTTGAGAAAACAACATAAAATACGCATTCTTTGTCATGATTCACAGTTTTTATACTACTGAGTTGACCCCCCCCATTTATACCTGGAAAGGATTTTGAAATGTTGATAACAGGAAGGTTATGATGTAAAAATGAGGAAAGGTTTTGTAGTAAAATTCA
>NW_015649585.1:66697-69713 GCF_001515625.1 Sinocyclocheilus rhinocerous | reverse complement strand
GTGTGTGTGTGTGTGTGCATTATACAGCTCATCTGCTGTTTGGAATCCTTCCTTCGGTCAAACATTCTGCCTCAATTACCAGCAGTGCAGACTTTGCAGTCTCGAAAATACCTGTCTAGAAATATTTCTATTTGAGAAAACAACATAAAATACGCATTCTTTGTCATGATTCACAGTTTTTATACTACTGAGTTGACCCCCTCCCCATTTGTACCTGGAAAGGATTTTGAAATGTTGATAACAGGAAGGTTATGATGTAAAAATGAGGAAAGGTTTTGGAGTAAAATTCATGTGCACTTTTTTTTATACAGAGGGACAGATGTGCTTGCTTCCATTGAAGCTCTTTGGATCAATGTCAAGTCATGCTGGATAAAATGACGATAGCCGTCTCCTTCATTTCAGGTTCGCTGGGGTGAGAGAGGTTCAACCGAGGAGGGTGCTAAACTGGAGAAGGCGAAGAACGCGAGGGTGAAGATGCCTGAGCAAGAGTTTGAAGCTCCTCCTGCTCGCATCCTAAATAATGGCATGCGGAAACCTCCAGGCCCACGTAAATGGTACTCGCCCATTAAGGTGAGAAGAACAATAGTGTATTCGGGTACAAGTTAACTAAAACTCAATAACACTTTAGTTTAAGGACCATTTCTCACTATTAACTAGTTGCTTATTAGCATGCCTATTGGCTGTTGATTAGTACTTGTAAAACACAAGTTCTGTCTTATTCTTATTCTGTCTGTGGTTTTCCTGCAGAATTGAGGTACTTTTACACTGTTGCCATGGATTGTTTTTTAAGTCTGTAGTGTAAAGTGACCCCCCGCCCCCCACCAGCTTTTTCAGGAGGACCCCCACCGGAGGGAAAAACCACAAAAATACCCGACTGGACTAGTTTTGAATAGCAATTGGGCGGGTTTTGTTTCACAGACCTGGAAACCTGTCAGTACGTCTACCCTGGGTTGTTTTGCCAAGTGTATAGTGTAAATGCAGATATCGGATATGGGTCTTCGGAAAAATCGGATATAGACTACAAATCAGAATTGGGCTTCAAGACCTGCAGTTTAAATGCAGCCTTTGTTATGGGTAACAGTTTGTAAAACACAAAAATTATATTTTGAAGAACATTGGGGTCCACCCAACATTGTACAACATTAAAAGAAAAAGAAAAAAAGTTTAAAAATTTTAAAATCTAAAATATTTTGTTTGTGTTCCATTGAGTAGAACACTAAAGCTGTGGTTCCCAATTCAGGGGCTGCATCCTTAGAAGGAAGCAGACTTTGAAGGATGCATTTGAAAAAAAGTTTAAAAATTTTAAAATCTAAAATATTTTGTTTGTGTTCCATTGAGTAGAACACTAAAGCTGTGGTTCCCAATTCAGGGGCTGCATCCTTAGAAGGAAGCAGACTTTGAAGGATGCATTTGAAAAAAAGTTTAAAAATTTTAAAATCTAAAATATTTTGTTTGTGTTCCATTGAGTAGAACACTAAAGCTGTGGTTCCCAATTCAGGGGCTGCATCCTTAGAAGGAAGCAGACTTTGAAGGATGCATTTAGAGGCCACTTTTAAAAGAGCCTTCAAATTGGGACAGCCTTCGTTGCACCTCTGTGCAATCAGTCTAGTAATTTCGCCTTTGAAGGAAGCAGCCTCTGACGCAGCTTAAGACTATAGATGAGACTAATTCTGTTGACAGTTAAACATGAGCAGCCTCCCACCATGCAGTTCTCCTGCTGATTTAATATGTGTAAAAACCTGACTTGAGATGTCAATGCTTATAATCAAGCATCTATGAATCAGCTTGGGGATTCATAAAACAGACCAGAAACTGTGGTGACCTCCAAGAAACTATGCCTGCAGAGTCAGCACTTTATTACACTCAAAACCAGGTTTCCCTCATTTCACCTCTCTCCGCTCACTCATTCTAATAGATCTCGCCATCCAAGAGCTAAGATCATTGCCAAAGCTTTTCTCCCCCCTGTTGTTCATTCTTTTAGTCTGTTTATCTTTCCTTAAAAAATTTTCCCCCTCCTTTATTTGTTCATCTCTGTATTCTATGTGTGTCTGCGTTGTTTTATATTTGGAGAGAGGCAATGTGACCAGTATGTGCCACTTTTTGTGACCCAACTTTACATTTAAATCGTCCAAGATGTCCTTCTGTGCTTTCCTTCCCTCATTAATTTTCTCTGTTCATTTCTTGTGCAATGAGGGTCGGTTGTCTTTATTAGGAAGTTGGATCGAGGCTGAGGGACATCAGAATGCTGTTGTATATTAATAACCGTGGGGCAGATAGCAAAGGATTGCTTCATTCTAAACTGTGGCTTTGAGATTTATCCGTCTCATTTGATAGTGAGCCAGAGAGGCCACATGTGGGGTGTCGGGTTCAGGAAATCTCTTTGTTCATATAACCCATTTCTCAGAGTTTGGTGACTGAACAATATGAGGAGCAAGTTATTAAAGACCTGAGGGTCAATGAAGACGCAATAAAGACTTGAATCGTACAGAAAACAGACAGTTTATACAGGGGTGTCCAATCCTGCTCCTGGAGGGCCAGTGTTCTGCAGAGTTAAGATCCAACCAGCTCCAACACACTTTCCTGGAAGATTCTAGTGCGTCTGGAGAGCTTGATTAGCTGGTTCAGGTGTGTTTGATTAGAGTTGGAGCTAAACTCTGCAGGACAGTGGCCCTCCAGGAACCGATTTTGACCACTGGTTTGTATACACATACACATCTGCTTGCTTTTTCAATATTAATTTTTGTGTTTTTGGGGTGTGTGTTTGTGTGTGTGCTGATGCACAGGGAAAACTGGATGCATTGTGGGTACTTCTGAAGAAAGGGTATGACAGAGTGTCCATCATGCGACCACTGGAGACAAGCAAGGTAAGACTCTTTATTTGTTGAAGTATAACAAATGCATATATATATATATACAGTGCCTTGCGAAAGTATTCATACCCCTATTTCACGTTTTGTTATGTTGCAGCCTTATGTTAAACTGCTTTAAATTACTTTTTTTCCACATCAATCTACAC
>NW_015649585.1:64935-65174 GCF_001515625.1 Sinocyclocheilus rhinocerous | reverse complement strand
TTTTGTTATGTTGCAGCCTTATGTTAAACTGCTTTAAATTACTTTTTTTCCACATCAATCTACACTACATACACCATACTGACAAAGCAAAAACATAACTGTCACAACTTTGTAAATTTATTAAAAATAAAAAACTGAAATAAGTACATTGCATAAGTATTCAAACCCTTAACTCATTACTTAGCTGAAGTACCTTAACAGCCTCAAGTATTTTTGGGTATGATGCGACAAGCTTTGCT
>NW_015649585.1:63452-64464 GCF_001515625.1 Sinocyclocheilus rhinocerous | reverse complement strand
CATTTTCAGGTTTCTCCAGAAATATTTGATTGAGTTCAAGCTCAGGCTCTGGCTGGGCCACTCAGGGACATTCACAGAGTTGTCTATAAGCCACTCTTGCTGTGTGCTTAGGGTCATTGTCCTGTTGGAAGGTAAACCTTCTGCCCAGTCTGAGGTTCTCAATGCTCTGGATTAGGTTTTCATTAAGGCTAACTCAATATTTTGCTGCACTGAGCGTTTCTTCTACTCTGACGAGTCCCCCAGTCCCTGCCGCTGAAAACACCCCCACAGCATGAGGCTGCTACCAGCACACTTTACTTTTGGGGTGGTACTCTGCAGGTGATGAGCATTGCCTGATGAGCAGAGCTAGTTTTCTTCAAACATGATGCTTAGAACTGAGGTTCATCAAACCAAAGACTCTTGTTTCTCAGAGTCTGAGGGTCCTTTAGTTGCAAATTCCAAGTGTCTTCCCTGAGGAGAGGATTGAGTTTGGCCAAACCGCCATAAAGCCCAGATCAGTGGAGTGTTGCAGTGATGTTTGTCCTTCTGTAGTTTTCTCCCATCTGCACATATGATCATGGAGCTCAACTAGAGTGACCATCAGGTTGTTGGTCACCGGTCTAGACAAGGCAGGTAACAAACAGGTAACTCCATTTTTATTTATTTTCTGAAATCATGTTTTTTTTATTGTGCATTCCAAGTAATATCAATCAAACTGCAGTTGGGTTGTTTTGATTGAGTAATAATAACTTAAACAAATACAGGTAACTTAAAAATTAAAGTTCGTTGAAAGTATGTTTTTTTATATATTAAAAGTTTGTTTTATAGCAAAAACAGATGACTCCAACAATCGTTTTTTGGCAAAAGCAGATAACGCCACATTTCGTGTTTTAGAGTTAAACAAAAACACTCGTTTTATCTTTGGAATCTCCTCAGAATACAATGTAGATGCCTGACAAAGGTTGTTGTTGTGATAATAGACTGACTGTTTTTTTTTTTTTTTTAGACTGTATGGTTGTGATTCCACTCAATA
>NW_015649585.1:57042-63175 GCF_001515625.1 Sinocyclocheilus rhinocerous | reverse complement strand
TTCCGTGAAAACGTTTCAGCTTTTATTTTCCTTTTTCGCCCTGAAGAAGATATCACAGGTTCGTCAGGTTTTTCGAAATTATCCATTCTCGATCACTTTTAGTCCGCTTTGACGAAACTCCTCTCAGCTAGCACGTCTTTTCAAAGTGAAAGCAGCCTTGTCACCTGACCTGAATACAACGCGCTGATTCACTAAAAATGGACTTATCGGCTTCTGTTCTAAAACAACAAGGGTGCTTGTCAGCTTCTGCAGTAAAACGTGAACTCGCGATGCCTTGAAAGTGGACAAAACCGGCTTTTTTGACAAAACGTGTTTAGGGCTCAGATCGCGCTATATGTGGAAAATAATACACGACACTCAGTTAATTTTTTTTTAAAGTGGCTATAATATATATTAGTGGTATCAAACAATTAATCGCATCCAAAATAAAAGTTTTTGTTCACATAGTATATGTGTGTGTACTGTGTATGTTTATTATGTATATTTAAATACACACCCATGCATGTAAATATTTAAGAAAAATATGTTACGTTTATATATTAAATAGATTTATATATAATATAAATTATATGAATATAAATATATACATGTAAATATTTTCAAAATATATACTGTATGTGTGTGCATTTATATATACAAAATATAGACAGTACACACAGATGTATTACGTAAATAACTTTTATTTTGGAAGCGATTAATCGAGATTAATCGTTTGACAGCACTAATTCAATTCAATTCAATTCAAGTTTATTTGTACAGCGCTTTTCACTAATGTATATACAGTATATATATATATATATATATATATATTAGTGCTGTCTAATATATATATATACACACACACACACACACACTGTCAACAGAATATATGTATAGTCAAGATTAAAAAAAGGAAACGACAAAAAAGTGAGTGTGTTAAATGGTAATTATAGATGCTAGGATATATATAATTATTGCATAGCATGGAATTTCATGTTTAATCACACTATATATTTCTGCACAAGATTCTATGGAAATTCTTTTTTGTTTAATTGTTTTTTGTTTTTTTTATTGTAATTGTGACTTCTTAAACAATTCAGGCTTTATTCTCACAAAGTCTGAATCGTGAGATATGCCAAGTTCTGTCATGAAATTCTAGATGGCGCAGGCTGATGGGTCGTTAATGTAAACTGATGATATTCACAGCATTAAACTACTTGGCACAAGCTGTTTGGTTCATGTTGCATTCACAGCCAGGGAGCTTACTGCTTAACATTTAAATGGATGGTTAGTGGTTAGCACGCTTTCAGAGTTCCTCTGAAACCCTCCACCCTCCCCAGCTCCACCTGTATAGATCTGCTACAGGTTATTTTATATACTATTTGTGCAGCAGCAGTATGTCTTAAATACTCACAGCACCGTATCGGCATATGCATTGGCAGCAGCAAGTTCCTGTACTTGCTTTGCAGCAGCAGCAAAAATCTACAACAACAGCAATTTAGCAGCAGCAGTGTAGCAGATCAATTAAGACCAAATACATTGACATTGTCATATCCATTACCATGCTAAAATCTTCCGAGAGTTGCCATAATAGAATTAAATGTAAATCAGAAGTCAAGCTTGTTTCTGCCACAGAAATGAAATATAAAAATAGCAATTGTGGAAATAATCTTTTGTAAGATTCCTCATAGGTTCATTTTGATACTGAAAATCAGTGGACTTTCAGATTAAATTCTTTCCATTCATGTACAATAGAGTAGATTTTGTTTTTGCCCAGGGCGAAACATCAGAAGAGTAGTGAAACATTTGAACAGATATGCATAGAATGATGTGAGGTTTAAGCACCATAAAGGAAAATCAGCAGAGATATGAAGATCTGGATACACGGACATACAGTACTCTATGCACTATATGAGTTGTTGGTAATACTGTAGGAGTGAGGTTGTCAAATGTAGGATGAGGTTGTCTGGGAATATGTGTGAAAAGTGGATGGGATTTGGGAGGTTTAGAGCTGAAGTGGGTTTCAGTTATGTGCAAATAGCTTGCAGTGCTATTCATTTCCACTTAATTTCTTTTTAAAGATGACCATGTCTTTGATATCTTCACCAGCACAAGGACTCTGACGCTTATAAAAGATCTTAACTGACTCTTCTTGATCCATTTTTCACAGCCCAACAGAGCAATCTGATAAATCACTATTATAAATGTCAGTTAATTCAATATGACTTGGCTTTACTAAAGTGATGAAAAGCAGAAACGAAAAGCCGAATACAGCACTATTTCACAGCTCGATAGAAAATGAAAACCAGCCTCACACTGATGGAGCTTTACACACACACACACACACACAAAAGATCAGAATAGTTCACTTTTAAAGAGCTTTTTTGACATTTTTTGTAGCTTGTGCTCACCATCAACTTTTGTTGTATGAATAAAAAATTAGTTTGTGTTGCACATTGAAATAAAACCATACGTTTTTTAACAGCATGATGGTTCAATAAATGATGATAATATTTGAGTCAACTATCCCTCTAAGTGTGCATATTTGTGCATATGTTTACTCAAACAAGATCTTCATTGGCAAAAACACTATCATGAACATGAATGACAAATGTTGCAGTTAGACTTGGCTTCCTCTCTATAGCATGTATTTGCTTTCACTCGCTGCTTCGTTTAAACATTCTTTCATCCTTGCCTGAATGGAGAACAACAACAGGCCAAGATTAAAAGCCACCTGTTTCATGCTGGGTCTCCTGGACTAAGCAAATAAACTGAGGAAATGCATATCATATATCCCAAATGGCAATGAGATTTGCATGAAATGAAGTATAAAGTTCTTTAGGGTGTACTCGTATGTTATTTCTTACTTATGCAAAGGATGATTTGACTATAAAGTTCACAGGTCACATCCACTGAGAGAAAGAGCTCATCTAAGGACAGGACGCAGCACAGAATGCTTTTCATGTTTGTCAGGGTGTTGCAGGATCAGCAAGGAAGAGTTGAGGCAAGGATATATTAGCAGCAAATGTAATTCATTTACAAGACAAACTAATAAAAGTACAAGACAACAAGAAATACACAAACCACATAATATTGCCAAGAACAGACAAAGAACTAAACCAAAAGGGAGGATAAATACAGGTTAAATGAGGAAGCATACAAGCATACCCTCAACAATATTGTACTAAAAACGAAAACGTTTTCCTTTGCGTTTTTGAAAGGTTTTGCGTACAGACAACAATGTTGTCAAAACAATCCCGTTCACATGGATCCTGCGAAAATGACTAAAAACCCTGCATTATGCATGCCAGGCCAGTCGATGGCGATGTCACTTTGTAAATAAACATGCCTTCACACATACATATAGACTGTAATGAATGTGCATGATATTACCATTTTCACAGATTTGCTTTTTTGTAGTTTACACAGAAACAATGACGGTCTCATTTTCAAAATCTTGAACTTTAAAACCAGTTTTCAAAAGTTTTGCGTTTTCAGGCCCCCAAAACACTGTAGTTGTGTAAACGAACAGCCAAGACACATAAGAAATTAGTTATTTAATTCAGCAGGGGTATATTAAATTGCTCAAATGTGACTAAAGGCACACAAAAAAAGTCATAAATAGTGAAAATAGTATTTCATTAGTAATATGCTATTTGCAAGTGCAAATAATAATAGATTCTATTTACACTATGTAAAAATAGCAGATTGCAGGGATATAACTAAAGACAGGACAAACTAACAAAAACATAAAAACAACTGCGGAGCACGCCAAGGAGGCAGCCATCAGCGTCGGTGCCATCTCGACTTATTCTTTGCAGTAAGTGTAAATAGAAAAATTTTATATTTGCAAAAAATGATATTTGCACCTCAGTATTGTAGTACATTATAAAACAGTATGCAGTGAGTGTGAATTATTATATTTCTTAAAATTACTAAATGGATACCGTCGTATATTGAGACAAAAATGCCCTCCCTACACCTACCCTTAAGCCTACCCGATAAACACTTCATTATTAAATACTCCTGAGGCACTTTATTTCCATTTTTTTTTATATTTCCTTCATTTTTATTGAAAATAAATGTCTTTCTGATCTGATATGTGATGGGAAAAGAGTGAAGAATGAGTTTGGCAAATGGCGGATTCGAACTCGGATCAATCGCGTCAAAGCATGCCGCCAAGCGCTTTACGCCCTACGCCACTGAGCCTGTTGAATGATGCTTGTCTTTCATAATGTTGTTTATGCCAACCAGACATTAGTGGGCAGAGCTAGTGTAAATAGTCTCTGCCAACAAGGTGGGCTATGTAGCGAATCAGCTCATGGGGAAATATGAATAATTAATCATAACTAGTTATAATTAATTATAAATATTTAGATCCGCTGTAGATATTTACTTGACCTCTCACTGGTGTCAGGGTTGCCATGGTAACCAAGGGGGGGGCCTGGTGTCGTGGCAGACATCCTGGCATCCAGTTTATTTGGTGAGGGGACTGTGACGATTTGTTAATCTAATGAATAATTGATTTGTTAAATCAAATGAAAAATGGTGTGTCTGATTGGTCCAGACGCTACAGCTATTTGCACTTAGTGTAAATATACACTCCGTTAAAAAATCTTAGTAGCCTTAGTGCTAAAAAACACTCAGAACACCAGAATACCACTTAGCAACAATCTAGTATCAACTTTTGTAAATGCAAGCATCACTCACATTTTCTTCAGAAAGTTAGAAACTCCAGTTGCATCAAGTCTAGAATGTACAATATGATGCATCTTGTTCTTACAGTGCACTGCCAATAACTTGATGGCTCCTGCAAGCCTAAGAGCTGCTAAGACAGGCGGTCATTTTCTCCACTTCAAAACATGCAGCTTTATTTTACCAAAGTAGAGATGAGGTCCAATGTCAACAGATCCGTTTGGATGCAACACCATGTGCAGAGGGTGGTGTCATTTATAACTGAGGCGCACTGCAAAACTCAACACCCACACCCACATTTTCTCTGAGGAGCTCGCTTAGTAGCGCTAAATGTCATATCCCGCTGTATGTTTGGAGGGTTAAACTGTGAGTCACATTTGGCTTCAACTTTGGACCAACTCCTCTTAAAGAGATGTTTCACGGATTGCACAAAATCACCACCTTGCTGTTTTGTAGTATCCTGCAGCAGCTCCATGTATCTGCAGGTAAGATGGAGTTGGTCAGATATTTGCTGGGTGATGACAAGAAACTGAACTTGCATCATAGAATGACATGTACATTGATACTCAACACAACTGACTACCCAACAAAGCAATCAGATTTGATTTTAAGAACCATAAAAGAGACCTGGGCCTAAAAGATCCAACAGAGAAAGCAGACCAATGGGCAGAAACAATATAGTCTAGACTTGTACATCAGGAAAATGATACAATTGCTTTACAAGAGAACTGCCAAACATAGTACAATGATTAACAGCATCGGGGAGGTGACACCCTCAGCGATTAGAGAGTCTGATTACATCACACTATGAGGTTAAACCATTACCATTTCACTGCAATGCACGAAGCCACTTGGACGCATGCCGAAACTTAAAAACACATCCAGATGCTCCAAAATAAATAGGAAAAGACATTCGGTGACCTGGATGACTTAGTGTTCATAGCCCTTATGAACGAATACAGTGGCAGTCAAGTCAAGCCAAATCAAGTCACCTTTATTTATATACAAATGAGTTTGTTTCAAAGCAGCAAAAAGACGATCAATGATGCAAATGTTATCAAATATGAGAAAAATCTAATTTCTGCTGTAAAGCAGCTCAAAAAGACAACACTGTCTTTACAAAAAATTTAAACAAAAATGATATCTATTTTTCGTGTACTTTTATTTGGACCTTGGTTTTACCTTTTGTACATAGGCCTGTCCCTGAAAACTACAATATTAATGTCCATGTCCATGACACATGGTGTTCCCATGGAATCATGTCCAAAAACTCTATATCATGTAGCCTAAACCAAAGCCCAAAAAAGCCAACAAACATATTTCAAAATAATGTGAGAGTTCCTTTGCAAACTATCTAGGTTTATGCTTTTTGGTGCAGCGGTAGTTACACTCTAAAAATGCTGGGTTAAATACAACCCAGTGCTGGGTAAAATAGGGACAAACCCAGCAATTGGGTTGT
>NW_015649585.1:41709-55455 GCF_001515625.1 Sinocyclocheilus rhinocerous | reverse complement strand
ACAACCCAATTGCTGGGTTTGTCCCTATTTTACCCAGCACTGGGTTGTATTTAACCCAGCATTTTTTAGAGTGTAGCGTGTTGATAAAGGCGCATATGCAGAACATTATATCGGACAAACAGCTGTGAGCCGTAAAGCAAACATAGATAGTTATGCTGCTGAGTAGGGATGTTGTTGTCTGGCAAACCCATCAGAAGATTCCAGTATCTCAAGCCAGCTTTAAAATGTTTTGCTTATATAATGGGGCACAGGATGTAGAGTTAGTCCAATTTAACTTTTTAAGGGGCTTTGCAAACATTTTGTTGACAGCTATTGTAATCTTTCATGTAGGAAGTATTCACTTCCCTCACCTTTCCAAAACACTCCCATGTGTGGACTGATTGCTCTGAAAACTGTATGTATATCCAGTGCTACATCAACAAAATTACTGACAAAAATGTTTGTTTGACAAACATTAAGGAAGCAAAACAAAAAATATGCATCATGAAGCAAAAGACCAAAATTACACAGCATTTCAGTCTATGACTAAATTGATAATGACGTTTATTTTCATGCACTGTTTGCATTGTTTAGCACCCAATTACCAAAACAAACATGCAAATCATGTAACACCACAAACGCACCCACAAAATCTCTACCGAACACAATTAGTGTGGTGTAATTTTCCATCTTGCAATGCTAGGTTATGAATGATTCAGCAGACTACTGCAATCTGTCATGCTTTACTGGGATTAAATAGCATTTTTCTATCACTGGGTTCAAGTCTCTATAATGCCAAAATTGTAATGATATGTTTGCCTAAATATGCACATGTAAATATCCAAAATTGTAATGATATGTTTGCCTAAATATGCACATGTAAATATCCAAAATGTAATGATATGTTTGCCTAAATATGCACATGTAAATATCCACCATGTTAAAACGTCGCTGCAATTAGTTATAGCTACTTAAAATTTGAAATTACGTTAATATCTAACTTAACTAAGCTTAACTAAACATATAATTTTAAGTCAAGCATGAACACTTGCTTTTTTTTTTTTTTTAAGTTGAAACAACACATTTACTTATTCTAATGTTGAATTTTAAGTTGTGACACCTAATCGCATCAATCTTTTTTTCTGAACAGTAAATGGTACAGTTTACAGCTCATTGCATAACATTAGATAATGCATTAACTAGCATTAACTAAGAATGAAAAATACATTCTACAGTATTTTTAAACTTTGTTGATATTAGTTAATAAAATATGTTAACTCATGTTAGCTCAGGTCCATTAAATAATACTATCAGATACCACTTTTGATTTCATGTACTAATAAATGTTGAAATTAACATTCAATAAGATTAACAAATGCTTTAGAAGTATTTTAATTGTTAGTTCATGTTACCTATAATGTTAACAACTAAAACTTTAAGTGTTACCCAGTAAATTGAGTCACTTACCAAAAACTGCACAGTCAGCACTCTGGTGGATGTGTGTCAGTTGATGGATATGTGTTGGAGTATCTTGCATTGGTGGGTCTGACCCAGATTCTTGACATTAGCGTGACGTGAGTTTGGTGGTTGTGTCTTTTGGTTTACATAGCAACTGTGGTCATATATATCTGTCGAGCTTTGAGTGGATCAAAACATCTTTCATTTTCAAAAAAGAAAACAAAAAGGGAAGTTAATTAGCTTTAATGCAAGTTGCTGCCAAATGCATCTGTCCAACTAGTCACTGTGGTCAAGTTGATGCTACATACATACAAAATCACTGAACAGCATGGATCTGTTGCTAATTACAAGCAGACGATATTTTACTGAGCTGTACAGTGATGCATAATAGCTTCCAGACTTAAACTGCCCATTTACATTTTAGACCATTGATATTTAAGATCAGTATGTCCCTTTCAGGGGTATCATACCTTTGAAATTTTATTTATTTATTTGCACTATTAGTTAAAATTATGTTGGTTAACATTTTAAATAACTGTATTTTTAGAGTAGATGTGTATTTTTTCCCCCAATTGTTTTTAAACTCCTGTTTTCATTTTTATTTTAGATAATGGAAATATTTTTTTTTCTGAAAGTTATCTGGCATAAGTATGGAATATATGCCACTTCAGATATGACTTCTTTTCCACCTTTGCACTGCAAATATGTATTATTATGTTGGCCGCAGTGCACATAAATCGTATCCTGTTGTCTATACGTATGTCTAACATGTGCACTGGTTAAAAACATCAATACTTCCTTTTCAACAGGAAGGCATAGTTAAGTTTTTGATTTGAAATGTGATCATTTTTCTATGCACTCTGAAGTTGAGTAAGTGGTGACAATAAGACAGTTTGAGCAGAGCAGAAGACAAAAGTCTAGGAATGAAGACATGGCATTTAACAGAGGAAGAGGAATTTTGATCTAAGCAGTTACAGGAAGTGTAGGCATGTTGTTATTAAAACTGTAGGGTCTGGCGACTGTAAAATTAAAAAGAAACTAGAGCTGGCTGCTGCCCCGACTACTTCTGAGAGAGACAGCGTGGAGATGGAGAGAAGGTTGCATGCGTCTGCTGTGGTAAATGAATATACTGAAATGAAGGCACTACCAAAGCAACAGTATTGGTGGACACAGAGCCAAACTGTGACTATATCAACATGCAATATCGATGAAATCAAAATCTCTATATATTTTCTTAAGCAAAAAAAAAAGAAAGAAAAAAAAAAGAGGAAAAAATATATAGACCTCCATGAGTTTTAATGTTTGGGGTTGCCAGATGTCAAGAGTTAAAATCCCCCTTTTCCCTTAAAAGGATTTTTCTGTCCTGCCCTGCTACTTTATCTTTACAACCTGGCAAAGTGCATTTGCTCCCTCTACACTGCAGAGGAAGTGCTGATGATCCAAAAAACATTGACAAACATTTACATTGAAATTTAGAGATTTACATTGAGATAATCTGCTCAAATTAAAGTGTAATACAGCCAAGTCTTTGTTGAACTAAATCCAACCATGGATCTCAACTATATTGTTTGTAAGTGTGGTTGCTGAATCAATGCACTTATATAACTCCTGTGCTACAATTCATAGTTTTTGTTGTTGGTTTAATAGGAAAACATGAATATTTTTTTGGAATTATTGGAATATGAAGCTTTTGAATTTTACCAGCTTTCATAATGTAGAAAGCGTGTTAATTTATATGGTAATTTAAAATATCAGGATGCTAGATGAGGTAAAATAAACCATGTACATGAGTTGATATTTCTTTTATTTGTGCTTATAAGTGAAGATAAAGACTAATTTAAAAAACAAAACAAAACAAAAAATACAAAAGTAATCAATTATGTTCCTGAAATTAAACACTAAAATTGATTATAATCATAATGAACTGAAAAGGCAAAAGAATATGCAAAATTAGTAGCATAATAAAAATGTATCTTAAATTTCAATTGTCTCTCTGCAGACAGTAATTTAACACACAAAACCATTTTTAACATATCTCAACATTATCAACGTTAAAATATCTCAACAGAACCTGTATTTAAAATATTTGAAGCATTTTTTTTTAAGTTGACAGGTTGTCAATTTATTATAATTATGCACAATTATATTGTGTTAAAACAAGTGTACTTAAAGATGGTTTGATTAAAAGTGTCTTCTTAACTTCCAAAGTCCCTTTGAAGTTGGCATAAACCTCATCTACTTTTTGTCAAGAGTATGTATTAATATGTGAAATTACAAATAAAATCTGGCAACCCAATTATGCATAAAAAAAAAGTTATTTAGCCTAAATCACAGTGAAAAACTGCATATTCCTGACAGGACCAACTATTCCAAGGCAACCAAACATGTGATTGGCTCTTTTAACTAAAACTATACTATAAAGCAGGTCTTCTGTTCCTCCACATTTGCTATTGCGATTTCTTCCATTTGTTTTTCTATGAGTAGTTGGTCGCTATAACCTTATTTGTCTTATAGAGCTATACATACCAAATCATTTCAGGCTTTTGTTGATCTTAATGACAGTACATACTATAAGCTCTTAACTGCATGAACTCACACTGTGTGTGTGTGTGTGTGTGTGTGTGTTTCCTGGGGCCAACCTGGAGTTCTTTATTAGTTGACAGGAAATTGGGACAGAGAGTTCTCTAATTTTCCATAAGTGTTTCTAGTAAACAACCAACAACTAGCCTTTACTCTGTGTATCATTAAAATGTGTCTGGTATTTATAGCTTCCTACAGCTACAGCAGACAGAAAGACCAGCACGCCTCTCAGCATGGCAGTCTGCCTCTGTGTGTGTGTTTGTCATGTTATTTATTGACGGTAAAGTCCATCATGATTGCTGCCCATTGCCCAACCACATGCATTCAGAGATTTAAGACTAATACTCCTGGCTTATTCACTGCATCTGAACTGGAGTCAAATAACATAACACACGTTTCTCATCTGCCACGTTGTCCTACATGATGGCAACAAAACAAGTTTTTTACAGTTTGACTTCTGAGGCTGAATTCTTCTCAACCTCTGAGTTAGTTTTCTAATGCAAAATGAATGATTCCATGAAAGGTGTTTTGCCAGTAAATGTTACGGGTATTTTGCGAGCTCTGAGAGTTTCTGTTTACCATAACGCTGTAGTGGTTTCATAGAAAGTACATGGCAACATGCTAAACATCACTCAGAACATGTTATAAACCACATAGCAATGCCTTAGTGAAGAACATTCTAGCAACTGCAACATGTTAGCCACTGCATAAGTAGCAACACCCTGGCAACTGTCCATGACATCTTAGCAAATGCATAGCAACATGCTAAAACCCCAAAGAATACAATAATGCTGCAAAGCAACAACCTGACAGTCACCTAGAACACTGTAGCAATTGCATTGCCAAAAGCCACTCAGAACATTTTAGTCACCTTAGCAACTTCGCAGCAACATGCTAAAAACTCATTAGAATATGTTAGCAACGCAGAGCAATGTCCTGACAACCACCCTAGCAAATACATGGCAACATGCTAAAAACCACTCATAACATGATATCCTCAGGATAGCAACAACTTGACAATGACCCAGAACACCATAGCAACTCCATGGCAACACGGTAAAAAAAACCTCAAATTCACAAAATATGTTACTCTGGCAACATGCTAAAAACTACTCAAAACTTTTTAGCTACAACATAGCAAAACCCTGGCAACCACCCACAGCAGCCTAACAACAGCCACTACATAGCAAAACCCTGGCAACCACCCACAGCAGCCTAACAACAGCCACTACATAGCAAAACCCTGGCAACCACCCACAGCAGCCTAACAACAGCCACTACATAGCAACATCCTGGCAACAACGCCAAAAACTGTAGCAACTCAATTCAATTCAAGTTTTTTTTTTTTCATGTTTTTTTTTCAATGATACAAATCGTTGCAAAGCAACTTTACAGAAAATTAAGTTTCTACAATATATTTAGTAGTAGCTTATCAGTGGTGACTGTCAGTTAATGTACATATGGCAGAAATGCACGGAAAATCATTTATCTTTTGGTGCGATGAATGAAGTTGAAGTATTATACGCTGTAGAATCTACATTTGTTATTGTATTTCTGAGGATATCTATTTTATCAGTGAAGAAATTCATAAAGTCATTACTATTAAACTGTGAGGGAATATTTAGATCGGGTGGCGTCTGGTTATTTGTTAATGTAGCCACTGTGCTAAATAAAAACCTTGGATTGTTTTGGTTATGCATATAACTTATGAATATAAGTTTGTGGATATGCTCGGCAACTGCATGGTAACATGCTAAAAACCACTCATAACATGCTACCCACTGTATAGCAACAACTTGACAATGACCGAGAACACCATAGCAACTCCATTGCAACATAGTAAAAAACAAAACAAAAAAAAAACACAAAAACTCTCAAAACATGTTCCTCTGGATACAAGCTGAAAACACGGTATCCACAACATAGCAACCACCCACAGCAGCCTAACAACAGCTACATAGCAACACCCTGGAAACCACCCACAGCAGCCTAACAACAGCCACAACATAGCAACACCCTGGCAACCACCCACAGCAGCCTAACAACAGCTACATAGCAACACCCTGGAAACCACCCACAGCAGGCCAACAACAGCCACAACATAGCAACACCCTGGCAACCACCCACAGCAGCCACCACATAGTAACACCCTGGCAATCACCTGCAGCACCCTAACAACAGCCACCACATAACAACACCCTGGCAACAACACCAAACATTCTAGCAATTGTATGGAAACATGCTAAAAACACTTAGAACCTGTTAGGCACTGCATAGCAACACCCTGGCAACCACCCACAGCAGCCTCAGGCTGATGATACACAGGGCAACTTTTTGAGCAATTTTGCCGGGCAACTTTTTTTGAGCAATGCTGCTTGGGCACTTTCCCATTGATAATGGGTAACAAATTTCTGTCTGGATAATTTAGATTGGTCGTGGGTCCTGTGTCTCACCTGGTTGCCCGGAAACATTGCTCAAAAAGTTGCCCAGTGTATCATCAGCCTCACAACAGCCACCACATAGCAACACTCTGGCAACCACCCCGCAGCAGCCTAACAACAGCCACCACATAGCAACACCCTGACAACCACCCACAGCAGCCTAACATCAGCCACAACATAGCAACATCCTGGCAACAATGCCAAAAACTTTAGCAATTGTATGACAACATGCTAAAAACCACTAAGAACTTGTTAGACACTGCATAGCAACACCCTGGCAACCACCCACAGCACCCTAACAACTGCATGGCAGCTGTCAGCTGCCACATAGCAACACCTTGACAGCGGGAAAGCATTGCAGCATATTTTCTTTCAAAAAATATTATGTCTGAAATCATTTGTTGTGTCTTTCTCTCTCAGGGTCGCTGTATGAACTTCACTCGCATCAAGTCTAGTTCTCCTCCACGCTATCCATCCTACAACCACCATTCTTCACCTATCTACACCCCTCCATGCACCCTCAGCCCGCCCCCTCCTCAGGGCCAGCTGCCCCCTCCTCCACACAGTCCACCTGCCTCCCTGTCCTCCGGCTTTCCCCCGGCACCTTCTACGCCCCCACCTCACGCCATCAACCCTTCTCCACCCATTACTCCTCCTCCATCCTATTCTCCGCCCCCCATCTGGTCTTCGTCTCCTAACACTCTCTACTTTTCTCCGCCCACATCTCTTCCACCATCCCCTCCTGCCTCACTGCCCCCGCCCCCTCAAGCCCCGCCTCCAGACAGAGCTCCTCCTCCAGATCGCCCACCTCCTCGGCCTTGTGTGTAATGCGGCACATCTGAGTGGACTACTGAGACTGGAAGTAAACAGGAAATATAAATGTTCCATATCCTCCTCAAAATTCCGTTGATGTGTGGCCTAACGCAATAAAACTCCATACAAAGACTCACCTGTGGCATCAAGGGCATTTGCTCCTCTGATAGAACAATGAAATGGAACACAAGCCACCATGAAACTCTGCAGGGAGCAACACTCAGAATCACACACACCAGGCATCGCAAAGAAATGGAAAATTCACCTACAGAGCTTCTCAGCAGGCGCCATTTGTGAGTTTAACCAAGCTTTGAGAATGGAAGTGGCTGGTTCCATTAATGGATTCATGGATGTTTCACAATTGCATGCACATGGGACCATCTCATGAAGGAGATTTCCATAAAAGAGGAAAGATGAGTAACTTTTTGGGAGCTTTCTCATTCAGAACGATTGAGAAAATATATGCACGTTTTTGACAAACGTCACCATATACAGGTCATCTTCATTAAGTGGCAAAAACTAAACATTGGGTCTCATTTACTAAACATTGCATGGGTTTATACACACTTATACAGACAGAAAAAAAATTTCAACTATGCACATGAATTGGTTTTTAACTTTCTAATGTTGAAAGACCGCATACCCTTGGTTACTAATTTGCATAAACACACCAATCTCTATATAAGGGTTTGATGTAGAATAGAGCACAACAGTTGGGTTCTGGAAGAAAAACAGCATTCATTACCTATGTTTCCATCCACCTACTTTTATGTGCATTATCGGCAAAAAACAAACAAACAAACAAAAAAAAATTCTGAATGGAAATGCCAAGATATGCCCAAATTCTAAAAATGCACATAAAAAACCTATGAGCTCAACTAAATCGGATACGTTTTTTTTCTAATAAGAAAACATGCACATAAATTATGATGGAAACACATTTACAAAATTAATTCTGTAATGCACATCAAAAATGACATGCAATGACAATAACTGGTTTGAAACTCGCTTTATTCGCGAATGTTTTATGTGATATTCCAATTTTGCGCACAAGTTAAATTCACAACTTTGTATGGAAACTAGTGCTGTCGAACAATTAATCGCGATTAATCGCATCCGAAATTAAAGTTTTTGTTTACATAATATATGTGTGTGTACTATGTACATTTATTATGAATATGTACATAGTACACACACATATATTATGTAAACAAAAACGTCACACACATTCAGTATATATTTCGAAAAATATTTACATGTATTTTTTACATGTATATATTTATATTCATATAAATTATATTATATATAAATATATTTAAAATATAAACATAAAATGTTTCTTAAATATATGCATGCGTGTGTGTGTGTGTGTATTTTTATATACATAATAAACATACACAGTACACACACATATATTATGTAAACAAAAACTTTTATTTTGGATCCCTATGGAAAAAAATGAATGGGAAAAATACTTTGGGACCCAGAGCTGCTGAAAAAAGTGGGCAGGCACAAATGCACTCTGTGATTTTAGTTGGTTCTACATTTTATTGTAAATTTATTTATAAATTTATTGTAAAGAATATGCTGAGGAATCACGATTTCTGCATGAAAATGTCTGTTCCTGCAGTAAGTAAATGAGACCCAGTTGTGTTTGATGAAAAGGTTTTCTTTCAACAACTAAATGTATTTGCAAAATTCAACCATTTCAAAAACATGTTTTTGGTAAAATGGCTTGCCATACGAAGGCATACGGCTGTTGCTTGTTCAGGTAATTGACATTTATTTGTGCAATAGTGATTTTAGTGGCTTTGATAAGGATGGTGAGCATGTTGCTTTTTGGTCTTTGAATTTATTTACAAAGTACCAGACCATAATGAATTAAAGGAATAGTTCATCCAAAAATAGAAATTCTGTTATCATTCAATGATGATGAACTTTTCATTCAAAATTTGTCTTTTTTGGCTGACCTGTTTCTTTAGGATGGCGTATGTTGAAGAGACTAAGGTGTTTATGGGCACGGACTTGAAACATCAGAGAAAAATCTGGAATGTATGTAAACTAAGCAACGTCACCTTACTTTGCACATGTCACAGTTGTAAAGGTGTATGGGTGCATTATTAAAAAATTTAGTACAAATGATCATACATTACACATGCTGTATGTATAAATCTATGTATCCCCGTGTAGATTTTTTATATAAGGTTTTCTTTTTTTTGTTTGTGTGTTTTTTTATATTATTGAGGCATGACTGAGATTTTGAATAATGCAGAAGCAAAAGAAGATCTCCCTGCAGGAGTTCTATAGCCTCTGCTTTTTATCCACCATGAATAACCACAGCAGAAGATTACAAATAGCTTTTCACATTGGAACCGAGTTTTGCCAAAGCCTGAATCCAACACATTTGATAGATGAGTTTGTGTTTGTTCATAATTACATGTTGTATATAATATTGGCATAATACATCACAGTGTCAATTTCCACAATCCTTTGCTTCTAAAGAGCCCTTGTCATTTTCTGTTGAGTCTAAGTTATTGCAGTGCCACTATGATGCCAATGTTGTGTTTATATGACTCCCAAACCCTGTTTTGATGAAGGTTTTATGGGTAATTAACATCAGAGAAATCATGTATGTCCATGTTAAATCTTATATGCGTTTCAAAGGAATCATGTAAATGAATCATTCTCTAAATGACTCGGATCATGACTACATTGTTTGTTTTTTAACTTTTTTAACTGTTCTTTTGTTTTGAAATAAAATGTCATAAAAGTCATATTGGTTTTCCTTTTTGCATGCGTTTCATGGGTGTTGTGGATCGGTTTGTTCAACCCTGTTATACTGTGACATTTCCCCCTTTAAAAATAATGGTTTGTCGAAAATTGTGACCAGATGGTTCGAAAAGAATAGCATTCTCCTACAGTCTTTATTATATAATGTCGATTACGCTTTATTTTAAGGTGTCCTTGTTACAGTGTAGTTATATATTTAAATACTGAGTAATATTAATTAACTACATGTACTTACTATATGGTTCGGATTAGGATTAGGGTTACTTGCATGTAATTATGCATAATTTATTTATTATAATAGTAAGTATGTGTGACGTGTGTAACAAGGACACCTTAAAATTAAGTGTTACTAAATTGGCACGAGTTCAACTCTGTTACAGGTGGGAAAATCTCATTTACAAACAGATGTCATTCTTGGCATGAATCACAAGAAACTGACCGTAACCAATGTGTCATGGGATGATATTTTAAAGGACATTTACAGTGCTGATAGTCACTGATTACATGTAATCTGGATTACGAAATCAGATTCCAAAAATTGAGTACTAAATACTTCAATTTCAATAATTTAACAAGACATTTGCATATTCACAGTTCCCTGGTGTCGGTTAATGGTCACATTGACGTGCAGGTAAACAAATTAATTATTTCTATTTTTAGTGTTCATTTTATTTTGATTTTTGTTTTAAAATCATTCGTTTCTATCTTACATTTTTATGACTGAATTCTTGTCAAACCCCAGTTAGGAAAACCCTGATGTAATATGATGTTGATATCAAATAATATGGTTTATATCAATAGAGTACATTTAATGTTACATTTTAACCAAGTTAGGTAAAAAGTCATTTAAAAGTCATCTGAATACATTCCCTAAAACAAGTAACTTGGATTACGTTATTAAATACAATTTTCATGATGTAATCTGTAATCTGTAATGGACTACAATTTGTAAGTAATCTACCCAGCCCTGGACATTTATTAGACACTCTTGTGCTGATTTTCAACCTCGTAACGTTCATTTTTACTGTATAATCACAGGGTTGGCAACATTTTGAAAAAAAGAAATGTCGTAGGTTACTTGGATTTCTGCACAGTTTGGTTATACTAACTTCTTCTGATCTTAAATCTGCTCAAAGAAATAACAAAATTGTTACAATTGATTTCTTCCTTGGCCTGTGTTGTTTTTATCAGCTCAGTAAGCCCCTTTAGACCAGCTGTAATTCAGTCCAGACAGCCGCTCTGTCAACATGCGCGCAGAAAGCTGCCGTCTCATGAGACAGAGACTATAAACCATGAACATCATAGATGTGTTCAATTTCAAAAGAAGTTTTCAAAAGGCAGTTTTATCCAGCGTCACAAGCAGAAGCTCAGCAAGGTCTGGCATTGAAATGTTTCAAGCGCAGCCAAAGATAAGCAAATTAAACTCTGCTGGAAAAATAAACTGGGATTAGGATGCATTTTCTCCAGCGGAGCGGAGGAGCCCATGAGACCCGTGTGACCTGTTTTGTGTTCGGATCGATTACGAAAATCGACTGTGATGATTTGTATATTTGGTGTTCGTTCAACTCGGTCTCTCTCGGCCTTTGACCCTGATATTCATGTTTTATCTCTTCTCTTCACTCTTATCCTATCATTCCTTCTCCTCTTTACCTCCTTGTTTTTCCCTACAGTTATTAATGTCAAATACATCGTCTAACCACACACATCTGTGAGCAGTGCTGGGTAGTAACTGATTACATGTAATCTGGATTACATAATCAGATTCCAAAAATATAAGTACTTGTAATTCGATTACTACAGTTAATGACACACACAAATGAATGCTTTGGCTTGTTTTGGAACCTTTGGCAGAGAGAGAGAAAAAAATATATACAAACTATCTGACCAAACATGATCCGAAATGCAAGTTATTAACATCTTGATTGTAAAAACTAAATATCACAGTCGGCAGTCTTGTGATAATACACAACTTTAAAGGGGTCATATGATGCGATTTCATTTTTTCCTTTCTCTTTGGAGTGTTACAAGCTCTTGGTGCATAAAGAAGATCTGTAAATTTGCAAAGACTAAAGTCTCAAATCCAAAGAGATATTCAAAGACAAAAGACAACAAAATGGTCCCATGGAAACAACCCTAACTGTCGGTGGCGCTGTATGGGGCAGGCTCTATTTGGCAGCACTACTGTAAACCAGAGACACTCACCAAAAGGCCTCTGAATTCTCTACAACAAAGGAACTGAAGAACGGAAGCCAAAAAGTTCATGCATTTATTTCAAGTACACAAGCGTACCTTCAGATGAATCTCAGTAACTGATTATTATAAATACTGTACTCGTACAGTAACTACAGGCACAGTACTGCAGTGCAGTGATTCACTACAATCACTACTTGGGTTCAAAACGTCCAGAACTGACTTTCTGTGGGACGCAAAGGTGATGCTTCAAAATACAATATTCAAGCATCCCGTTCTCTTCATGTAAACATTTCATTTCGAAATGGTTGACGTTTAACATACCAGTAGATCTCCTTGTGCTACATCAAACCAAACGAGACCAATTCTGTGACCCAATTTGGCAAAAGCACATAGAAACTTCATCAGATAATAAATTCACTTCATATTTTACCCTTCATGCAGATGACAGGGGTAGGTAGTCATTTAACCTGACTGTAACCTTGATATTTTACCTTGTTTTCTGGCAGGTTTTCATTCAGTTCTTTGCAACAAGAATGAAACAAAAATCTTACAGTTTATTTATCATTAGTTATTTGCATTAATTAATGCATTTATGCATCTAGGTTAATTTTAATTGATAAATATACTACTATTCATTGTTTACACGTTTATTCTGGTTTTAAACATCTTACGTATCGAACCATATTGTAAACTATTACCCCACTAATATTATAAACCGTTCAAATTATGCATTAAAGTCTCAAAGCAATGTATTGAGAAGACATGATCAAACTCTAGTGAACATCAGCATCATTTCAATACTAATTTGAATAAGTGTCATTGTATCAAAGCTCTTCCAGGCCTCAGAAGCTTAACTATGGAAATCAACATGGATATGAAATTCCAGATGATTAAAAGTCATCCCGGGAAAAAAATGCTCATCGGTAACAAGTACATCCCCTAAAATAGCAGCAAACTGGATAAACAAAACATTGTGCAAACTACCACAAAACACTGATTCACAGTTTTGTTTTAGTGCCACATATCACTAGAATTGTGGGGTTTTTTCATAATGAGAACAGCTAATGGGGAGTTATGAGGCTCTTGTGTCACTTATCTTTGCTACACAAATGCTTGCGTGTATTCAATGAGAAGCATCTAGAAGTCTTTCTGGGCCAAACTAATATTTCAAACAGAGCAAACAAACAATAAAAAGCCATAAGATGAATGCGTTAAAGGCCACATCAAGTGACATTGAGTTACGAGTGCAGCTCTTATACCGCCACCCCATACTACACCACCACACACACACACACACAAAATCACATTCCAGTTAACAGCAACGATATGAAACTTCCAAAATCATGCTCTGAGATGAGATACAGGTATATGGAGGTACACTTCAGGTTCTTTAGGATCAAGAAAGCTGGCATGTATAAAACCCTCTCTTCAATTGTCTTCATGTCTTTGATACTCTGTACTTGTGTGTGTGTGTGTGTGTGTGTGTGTGTGT
>NW_015649585.1:20024-40801 GCF_001515625.1 Sinocyclocheilus rhinocerous | reverse complement strand
TATGGTGAGGGGCGTAACATTTCCGTCACACGCTTGAGGTATTCGGTCAATCACAACGCACTGGATAGCTGGCTAATCAGAGCACACCTCGCTTTTCAGACCGATTAGTTTTGTAAAAATCGACGCGTTTCAGAAGGCGGGGCATAGAGGAGAAACAATAATGTACAGTATGTAGAAAATAATGTTTTTTTTACTTTAAACCGCATAAACACATTTCATTACACCAAATACACAAAATAATGTTCTTTTTAGCAGCATCATATGACCCCTTTAATGTTACCACAGAAACATTGTTGAACACAATTTCGGAAACATTTTGATAGGCCAAAATTTGTCTCACAGAAAAGGTTTTCCATTATTATAGTCTCCCTGCTGATTTTAATGAATTATTACTTAAAGGGCAACCCCCTGACCCACTTCCTGCTCTGGCCAATAAAGCAATCCAGTCATCAACAACCATGACGCAGGCAGCTCCAATCCATCCACACTGCCAAGAGTCAGAGCTTAAATGTTTTCCTGCTCTTGAAGAACAACACAGCTCAGACCATCAAAACTCTGGGTACTATTTGGCATCAAAGGAGCGGAAAATAGTGCGAGTCTATGGCTTCAGTGGCGTGGGAGATCTCCATATTTGTGTAAATGTCATTGCAATGCACAAAAGCTTCTTTATAGTGGAAAATGGTTCTTTAAGACACTGGTCCACCGGTGGGCCCACTTGCTATTACATGGTTACAACAGTAAGATCTTAATCTAAACCTAAAGTAATATTGACAAGCTGTTTTCACGACTGCTTTTTGATATATTTTACAGAGAAACCATAATTTATTAGTGTGGAACAAGTAGGCCCACTCATCAGAGTCAATGAGTGAGTTCTGACCTGTTTTGAAATAGCAATGCATATGTAAATTTGGTAAAAACCTCTTTTAATTTTCATGTCGAGAGTTCAAAAGATAACATCCATTCTTACAACTTGGCCAAAGTTGAATGAAATCAACCAGAGAGTGAGAAAGACTGAATGTTTTATTAACTCTTTTCACTCTTAACTGTAAATCCTATACACACACACACACACATTACGAGACGCTTTAACCTTAAACAGTGATTAAGGCCTTGATGCCGGACATCCTTTTGCTGGATGTGGATGGCAGAACTGATCTGGAAAAAATAAATAAAATAACTACCTACCACACAAACCTTCAAGATGAAATGATAAAGCTACACTTACTTGAGATGCTATTGTAAAGCAGTTCATTGCGCCACCGACCAAAGAGCAATGTAGTAGTATAGTATATTATAGTACTAGTATATTAGCCTGTGAAATATTTAAAACCCTTTCCATGAGTTACATAACTTAATCACTTCCAAAATATAAGCACAGGACTATAATCGTACCTTCAGAGCTATTGCCACATACGAGCCTTCTTCAACCTTTGGTTACATGCCATTAATAGTAGATATTTTTGGTTCATCATGCCCATCTGGTGCTTTGAACAAAAGATTCAGATCTTTATTCATGTTGCTCTATATGCACAACAAAACGGAATAAAGAAATTTAAGAATCACAATATTTGGGTCAAAGGAAGTGCATAATTAATTGCACATAAAGTAGTATATAAAATATAACTCTTCTATAACAAATAAAAACAAAACATAAGAGAAAGACAAAAGACAACAAAATGGTCCCATGGAAACAACCCTAACTGTCGGTGGCGCTGTATGGGGCAGGCTCTATTTGGCAGCACTACTGTAAACCAGAGACACTCACCAAAAGGCCTCTGAATTCTCTACAACAAAGGAACTGAAGAACGGAAGCCAAAAAGTTCATGCATTTATTTCAAGTACACAAGCGTACCTTCAGATGAATCTCAGTAACTGATTATTATAAATACTGTACTCGTACAGTAACTACAGGCACAGTACTGCAGTGCAGTGATTCACTACAATCACTACTTGGGTTCAAAACGTCCAGAACTGACTTTCTGTGGGACGCAAAGGTGATGCTTCAAAATACAATATTCAAGCATCCCGTTCTCTTCATGTAAACATTTCATTTCGAAATGGTTGACGTTTAACATACCAGTAGATCTCCTTGTGCTACATCAAACCAAACGAGACCAATTCTGTGACCCAATTTGGCAAAAGCACATAGAAACTTCATCAGATAATAAATTCACTTCATATTTTACCCTTCATGCAGATGACAGGGGATTGTAGTCATTTAACCTGACTGTAACCTTGATATTTTACCTTGTTTTCTGGCAGGTTTTCATTCAGTTCTTTGCAACAAGAATGAAACAAAAATCTTACAGTTTATTTATCATTAGTTATTTGCATTAATTAATTTCATGCATTTATTTCAAGTACACAAGCGTACCTTCAGATGAATCTCAGTAACTGATTATTATAAATACTGTACTCGTACAGTAACTACAGGCACAGTACTGCAGTGCAGTGATTCACTACAATCACTACTTGGGTTCAAAACGTCCAGAACTGACTTTCTGTGGGACGCAAAGGTGATGCTTCAAAATACAATATTCAAGCATCCCGTTCTCTTCATGTAAACATTTCATTTCGAAATGGTTGACGTTTAACATACCAGTAGATCTCCTTGTGCTACATCAAACCAAACGAGACCAATTCTGTGACCCAATTTGGCAAAAGCACATAGAAACTTCATCAGATAATAAATTCACTTCATATTTTACCCTTCATGCAGATGACAGGGGATTGTAGTCATTTAACCTGACTGTAACCTTGATATTTTACCTTGTTTTCTGGCAGGTTTTCATTCAGTTCTTTGCAACAAGAATCATGCGCCGCTCAGAAGTGACGAACGCGGAAGCGCAGCGGAGAGATCAAAACAAAACAACGGTCGCTTATTAGAAGTACAAAACGAGGATTGGTAAAGAAGAATGTCGGAGGATTTCGATATAAGCCAAGAGGAGACTGGTTTTCCTTTGCTAAAGTAAGCAAACTTTGCTTCCTTTGATCCTTTAAACAAACGTTGGTTTTCACGAGAGTAACCGGTGTATGCGCAACGCTGACCTCATACGTCATGCTCCCGGAACTGCCGGAATATTTTTCTTACAAAAACGCATCGATTCGCTACAGAAGGCCTTTGTTCACCCACCGGAGCCGTGTGAGAGACTTTTTTTTTATGGATGGGCGATTTTTATTCAAGTTCTTTTGGACTGAAACAATGCAACACCCGCTGATTTTGGACTGAAGCAATGCAACACCCGCTGAGTGGCATTAAACAGCTTGAAAGATCAAAGACAATTTTTTATATAACTTCGATTGGATTCGTCTGAAAGAAGAAAGTCATATACACCTAGGATGCCTCGGTGGTGAGTAAAACGCAGCCTAATTTTCATTTTTGGGTGAACTAACCCTTTAAGCGCAGTTTTTCTTGTAATTAGGAGCGCTTGTCCTCCTAATTAAAAAAATTAGGAGCACCTTCTGATCAATAATCGAATTAGTATTAATAAATTAATTTGTACTACAGAGGTGGCACAGAAGAACACAAAAGTGGCTTGTAGGTACATTTTCAGACGATTAATGAGGCTCAGAGGTAGCATGAGTGCAATTAAATTCATAAATACATGTGGAGATTAATGTTTTAGATATAACATTTTGAATACAGAAATATTAAATGATTTTAATAACTGAAATTATATGCTAAAAATGAAACTAAATCCGCCAGCAGGTGGTGGCAAGTCACTGATTTTATCACTGAATCATTCATTCAATTGATTCGTTTGAACGGCTGAATCATTCAGGAATGAAGCAAGTGACTGTCTTCATGAACTGACGGAAATCCGTCGTAGCGACGGAACTTTAATCCCTGCAGTTATGGTGCACTCTTGTATCATCGTCTTGACTGTCATAACCAAACATGACCCGCAGTTTGAATGCTGAATGGAGGATGGCAGACAGCCGCAGCGGAGAGAAAAGTTTACGTGAACTTGAATTTAACGACTTAAATATTCATCTGTACCTCACATTGAACTATGGAATGGCTTCAGAACACCTGGACAGTGTTGCCAATTTAGCTACTTTGTAGCTAGATTTAGCGACTTCCCCGCCCCTTTTGAGACTTTTTTCAAAAGTTTAGGGACAAATACAGCAACTTCTTGGACAAACCTTATCTAAGTTCTCATCTTGCCCGCTGATCTACGTTCATCTTTATATAGATCAGTGAATTTGCCATTGTCATGTCATCTAGCGACATTTAGCTACCAGTTTTAGCAGTTGGCAACACTGCACCTGGACTTTGATTTCATTGTGCTTTATAATGTTTTTTTGTGCTTTCGTGGGGCTTAACAGTAACAATAGTATACGCACAATATCGGATTTGGATCGGTCTCGTCTGACCGATACCCGATCCGGCAGAAAATGCCAGTATCGGAGCCGATACCGATACGGAGTATAGGATCGATGCATCCCTAGTTAGGACACACTTCTCAATACTTAGGTCACTTTTTCAAAACTCTTCACATAGTTCTCCTAAACAGCTTTCATCTTGGCACAGCAGTTAACTGCACATTCATAATGCACTAAAACTAACAAAACACTTCATACATGTCTCAAATCAACCCATTCTTCCATAGCACTAGCAAAGATTGTCAGCCAACAAAAGCAATGACCTAAAAACACTAACAACAGGTAGTACTTTTGTAAAATTTCATTACAAAACAAGAATGACACCTTTCTACTGGTTTAGAACTCACTGCAATATATATTACATAGTCCATGTTTACATTACAAATTATTCCTAATTTGTCTCCTTTTGTAGATATGGTACAATTATTAAATGTCTAACTGTGTAGCTGTTCAGTTAAATCTAACTATTTTGATAGTATTTCATTTTTTTTAAGATTCAGAATATGTTTCAATAATGTATTACTGTGGAATTGTAGCAAATTGCTGTTTTATTCACTGTTGTATTATGTTAGGTTTTGAGCTTAGGTTAAACAGTATGTAAACGTGCAAATTGGCCTGTAGGTGTATAGAGTTTTGGTGGTGTTTGAGTCCGAGTGAGAAAAGAATTCATGTAATTAGAAAGATCGTTGAAATCATTTTGTGCCAAAGCAATGACAAATGATCCACAGTTTATCCCGCATAGACTGCTGTTGTGCTCACTGTGTGACAAAAGTGACCTAAGTATTGACAAATGTGTCCAAGTGATTGTAAAAAAAAAAAAAAAGTAATACTTTTTACATTTAGAACATTTAAAATAACTTGTGTAACAATTCAAGTCTTTCCTGTCATTTTTGATTGATTTAATGTGTCATTGCTGAATAATAGCATTTATTTCTCAGGAGGTGAGATGAAAGTGAGTGGAGAAGAGCCTCACGTCGTATCCGCGGAGCACAGCGAGGTGGAAGGACAGCAGCTGTAGCGGGATGACGCTGAGGATTCCCTGCAGACAGTCCACACTGTGAGGCACTTTGATGGTGCGGCTGGAGTTTTTGATGGTCTCATAGTCCTCCTTATCACAGATCACGATCGGACGGCCCTACAACAGCAACATAACCTCCTCTTAAACAGAGGAAAAACAGCAGAGACAGCTAGGGCTGTCTCTATATAGCAAGCTTTTAATTCAATCTATACTTACGTGTTTTTGGCATACTGAATTGTGAATGGTCTGCAACTTGATTTACAGCATCTCTAATCATTGTACCACTGAATTTTAAACTATTTTATATCTTACAAGCAGTAGCATTACCGTCAGGACATGCAAATCTAGTAATGGTAAATGCGAACATTTGAATGGCTCTTACCTGTCTCGCCACGACCTGCTGCAGTGCGTTCTGGCACTTGGTGTATGTGTGGTCTCTCATGATGATCATGATGACAGGCATGAGTTTGTCCACTAGAGCCAGCGGCCCGTGCTTCAGCTCTCCAGCCAAAATCCCCTCTGAATGCATGTACGTGATCTCCTTAATTTTCTAAATGACCCACAAACACAAGCTTTAACATGGGAAGACGGACTAGATGGGAACTATTAAACAAAATACAAATAAAACAGAAAAAAAGCACAGTAAAGCAAAAAACTAAACTAAACAAAATAGGCAAAATAAGGCAAAAAAAAAAAAAGAGGCAAAGAAAGGCAAGGCAAGGCAAACAAAGCAAAACAAAAAGTAAAAGCAAAGCAAAGCAAAGACAAAAAGTAAAAGCAAAGCAAAAGCAAAAACAAAAGGAAAATGAAGAAAATTCAAAAGCAAAACCAAAGCACAGCACAGCAAAGCAAAGCAAAACCAAAACTAAAAAACAAAAAAGAGTCACACTTTAATTCAAGTTCCAATTCTCGTTATTACCAAACCAATAACTATGACTTTTGTCAGCTGTTAAGTTTAAGTATGGGGTATGATTAGGGGTGTAGAATATTCTCATGCAGAATATGTGCTTTATAAGCACTAATAAACAGCCAATATATTAATATTATGCATGCTAATAAGCAACTAGTTAATAGTGAGAATTGGTCCCTATACTAAAGTGGTACCCAAAAAACAAAACAAAACGGCAAAATAAAGCAAAACAAGCTAAAACCAAAAAATAAAAGATAAAAAAATAAAAAAATAAAAAAAAATGCACAACTGTTGCATAACCACAATTGGGGGGGGAAAAAAAATCTAAAAATATCTAAAAGTACATATGTTCATTTTTGTGGTCAGAGCTTGGCTAATGCCTCAGTGACAGATTCATCCTCACTTCCAGTGTATGTCGGGGGTTTTCTTAACACAGTCAAACTGCTTCCTCTGTTTATTTGTGGTTAGGCTAATCGAGGCCAAACCCCTGGAAAATTCTGAAGTCCATCAGTTAAGATTCTTATTTTCTCCCTTGCTCTTACTTTCCTGTAAGACTCGGATGTACAGGTCTACTCATTCTTGAATGTGAAACAGCATAGTTTCAATTAGGGCTGGGCGATTTGGCAAAAAAATAAAATCTAGATTTGTTCAGAATGTTTGACCGATTCTCAACTTTTTACGATTTTAACTAGTCAACTTAAAAATTTAACTACAACACTTTGAGACTTTAGTCTTTGCAAATTTACAGATCTTCTTTATGCACCAAGAGCTTGTAACACTCCAAAGAGAAAGGAAAAAATGAAATCGCATCATATGACCCCTTTAAACAAATCACTTGTTAAATATCTTTGCAAAAAAAAAGATACATTAACTACAACTACATCCTGTACAAACTTGTCTTATACAGGTTATATGTTTAGAGATAGGCTACAATGAAAATGATAAAAAAAAAAAAACTCAATGTAATTCAGACTTTATACACAGAATCCAAAGTTGTACATTTGCAAACTGCACACTTGTAAATATATCTGTACATTCATTCAAACAGTTACATTTATCTATATTTCTGCTTCTGTATATAGTGCATTATTTAATTTTCTGTTTTTCTTATATTAGTGTTATACTCCATCTCTACTGTGTAATTCCTATGTCTGCTGCACTAGTTTGCACTATTTCCATACGTTCTTCTGCACTGGAAGCTCCTGTCACTAGTCAAATTCCTTGTCTGTGTAAACATACTTTGTAATAAAGCTCTTTCTGACTTCTGAAGGTATAACACCAGTAGACTATTAACAATAAATGTTCTGTGAAAACAACGAACAGCAGCTTTCAGCCTGTCACCATGAAATAAACATGAAATATCAGACTTACAGTAGTAGTTCTTTACAGGTTTTTTTATTAGATTGCGCTGCTTTTCCACAGTTTTTTCTATGTAAACATAGACGTTTGACTGTTGCGCTCACGTCTCTTGCAGCGTCTCATGCATGAAACGGCAGTCTAAAAACGCGGCGCTCAAGTTAAAAGAAGTTCACTCCCATCTTCTTGCATGTTTTACCCAATTCCACCACCCGCGTCGCATCTTTGTCAACACAAAAGCGCATTCTGTGCGAACGGCGCCTCGAGATACGAGCGCGTCTCATGTAAGCAGTTAATCACGTGCGCCGACATGCGGTTGGATCGTTCTTTTCTCTTTACTGTTATCATTGGCATATTGTCAAAGTGTCTAATTCTGACGTTTGGTAATATTTCTATTCAAAAATCGCGATTCCTCGATTTCTAAAAAATAAAATCGTGGCAAAACATTAAATTCGAATTAATCGATAAAATCTGAAAAATCGCCCAGCCCTAGTTTCAATCAGTGTAAATTACCCTCAAATCAGAAATAGAGGGATGCCTGAGAGACTCTGTTAAAGGGAAAGTTCATCCAAAAATCACTTTAAAAGTTTGACATATACAGTATATGAATATTTGAATTTTTAACAAAAAAATGCAATCTCACAAAATGTAAGGTGTTAAAAAGGGATCATATTCTGCATTTTTGAAGAATATTTCCCCATTTTTTGAGAGCTATGATGAGAGCTATAATGAGAAATTTGAGAGCTATTATGACTTAAATGTGGGTCTGTTATTTCCACGAAGTTATCACATGGTTTAAGGAGGCTTGAAACAGAGGAAGGAGGGGAGTGAGTGCTAGATGGGTGAAAGGACTAACCAAAGCTCCCTCCAGGCAGGTGGCGTAGTGGTATCCTCTGCCCATGATGAGAACACTCTTCTGCTGATACAGCTCAGCTGCCAACTTCTGAATCTCCTCATCCAGGCTCAACACCTCCTTGATTAGATCTACAGAAAGAAAGACACAGAAATGAGGATACACACCAATTACAGAAAATCAGCAGCTAAGTAATCATGTTTCCTCTTTGTTATGTGAGTGAAGGCTCTAAAATGTCTGGTGAAAAAAAGCGAAAGGTTTCCTGGAACAGAACTAAATGAATAGGCAGTGTTTCACCTGTACATCTAAATGTCCACTTCTTTTTCCTTTCCTTTCCTTTTTTTCGTATGGAACAGAAGCTGTCAGAAATGTTTTGTAATATGTAAAGCTAACTTTAAGTTTTTGTGTTCATAAAATCCTGACAAAACTATTTGTAATATACATTAACTTTATAATATACATTATTATTTATAGACTTTATATTTTACATCTTTATAAAATAAAATATATAGGGGTCCAACCCGGTACTAGCAAGGTGTACCTAATAAAGTGGCCAGAATCTATCCAAACTACTGCTCCATCATGACATTAGGTCATTCCTTACTTCAAAAGGAAACAACAGATATGATACCTGCTTGCAGCACCCCTTGTGGCAAGACTGAGAATACGTACATGTGTGGCAATGACACATTTAATCTACTTACATACATATGTTTTGGGCCAAAGACTGCAAATACAGTATTCAAAACATGCTAGCATTAATGGCAGAATCAGCAGTTCTTCATATGAACAGTGAGCTGGAGCGCAGGGGGAACATCAGTAACCGGCTGCCAATACATTCCTGACCTCATTGGCTTGGAAGCAGAACGAAAACTCCACAGACGGAGAAAGCAAGAAGTGGAGAAAGATGGGGGAAGGGGGCACCCCAGCAGACACTTGCGGTCCAATAAAGACTTTCAGCAGTGACGGAGAGAGCTGGCCGAGGCAGTATACTCCTCTCGGCACACAAACCCCAGAGCAAATGCACTTACACGCACATGGAGCTCTATGACGTCAGCATTTCACCATCGTAAATGTACACAAAAAGCATATGTGCACAAAAACACAGAATTTATTTATCGAATTTACTATTGTAACTAATGACTAAGATCACGTTAGCAGCAATTCTAGACAATTCTAAAACTCGCACACATGTATTTGTGTTTACCTGGCAGCACTTTGAGGCCTTGTATGATTTCTCGTCTGCGCGGCTGCACTGAGATTCTGTCATCGCACATCAGAAGGGCGAACATAATGAGAGCCACGAATTGACTTGTGTATGCCTGCAATAAATAAAAACAAACAGCACAAAACAGTTCACATAAGCTCAAAATGCAATTTATTTTATTGTTACAAATGGGGGTCAATCCTACAGTGTGGGGCCACTGTGGGCCAGAGTATAAAGTAGTTGAGACACTGAAGCCATGGTTAAAATAAGTATACATATCATGGCATTAGATAACTAAATATAAACCAAGAGGCATCTAATGCACTTGTGGTTACTCTGTTAGGACAGCTGTTTGAATTGGAGGCTTCGAACATCCACAAAAAAAACAAAAAAATCAGCGCCACATCAATTCAAGTCATTGCAAAAATGTCTCCAAAAAGATAGTCCATATATTTAGTGCCCTATGATTTCAACGATGCGGAAAACACGGACAGAATCGCAGAATTCAGTCATAAAAATTGAATTTACTGTATAACACGGAATGTCACGCAATCTGCCAAATTTTGGATAAATATAACAAAACTAGGCAAGTACACATAAATCAAAACGCGAGTGTGTGAATATTAAGCCACAAACATACTATTTAAACATGAATCCTGCATGTTCCGCATGTCTCTGTGTGAACACAATCTCTAGAACTGCTCTGAGTCACTTCATGAACATTTTACCATTTCTTTTGAGTTAAACTATCGTCATATATACAAACTACAAATTTCAAGGTCTTCACAGCAACCTGTCAAAATAAAAGTTCAGTTTAACTTGAAGAAACTGTGACAAGAATATATTACTTCATGTAATGACAGTACTACTACTACTAATACAATTATTAAAACATTATTTTTAAGGAGAATTTAGGTAAACACACACACACACACACACAAATAATAATAATAAATTGATCAAATCAATTAGAGATGCTTTTGATTATTAAAATTTAATGAAACCATTAAAATGGAATCCAGAAAATTAATTTAAAACACAGAGTTTGGTAAAAATTTTTAAATAAAACTGAACTTGAGAAAAAAAATAAAACATTTCATAAGGCCTTAAAGATTTAATTTTTTTTAAACTTTTAATAAACTGCCGTTAAATTGTGTACGTTTCATGATTTCAATTAATTAGACATGCTTTTTGATTCATATTTTTTAGTTTAACCATTAAAAGAGAGTCTAGAAAAATTGAAACAGTTTTCTCTAGTGCTCTCTATTATAATAATGGCTATTATAACAATACAACTGACTCATTTATAAAATGTATATTTATTGTCTCTTCTTGCATGTAGAAGCTGAATGCAAAGAGGCATAAGTTGCATTTGTAAAATGACTTCTACAATGGTGTACTACCCAACAGTCCATGCAAAATTGCATCCCCAAAGCATAAACATGGTGCTGAAAAGCTACATGACATTTCTCAGTAGCGAGGTTCATGAAGGAGTTTAACTTAAAGAATCGCTATTAGTAGACGCTGCTGCTGAACGCTGCTGAAAGACGCATCGTGATCATGCAGGTCACATGCACACTTCACAAGATCTCACAACTTGATTCGACAAATTTTGCAAGGTTTGTGAAATTACATTTTTATTAGCAATTCAAAGATTTGTTTAAATGATGTAAATGCGTATTTGCTGAATGCTGACGGCAAACGAGAAAGTATTATAATGTTTGCCTTTCTATTACTAATAATATAAAAGCAATCGTTATAATACTTATTGTATACATTTTAATTCCTTTGTTTAACAGTTCTTTCTGATTATTAGACAGACTTTTATCTGTATTAGACAGAACTGTTAACGACGACAGCGAACAAGAGGGAGAATGTGAACACTGTGTGCTCAGGCGCTGCCGTTCTCAGCGCCGTCAAAATAAAAGTCCCGCTTCAAACGCATCGGGCCAAACAGAAAAACTTATCGGCCGATGCAGATAATTGAAAAATACCAAATATCGGCCTTGGCGATATATCGGTCGACCACTATCCGAAACCATGGATGTTATGTCACTCATTCAATCCCATAATGTGCCGTAATAACGAGTGTACAACCGATGTACACTCAACGGCTAGAGAATAGCCACAATGCAATATTAGGGTCTTGAGCAGGGTCATTCACACTTGCTCTAGATCAACTCAGGACTAGGGCTGTGCGATTAATCGAAATAGTCATAAAATCACGATTTGAGCATGCGCGATTTCTAAATCGCTTTACAGCATGATTTTCCGCGCCCCCGACCTCCCGCAGTATGCCATCCGAACCAATGAGAATGCAGCGCGACTAAATGGAGCACGAGAACAGAACAGACCGGGCAGGCATACAAAGATTTTTCTTTTCTTTTTCTGCCATATGTGTCTATTCTAGAGACATTTTGTTTTTTTTTTACTTCGTGATTATTTTGCCTTATGTCTGTTCTAGAGACATGTTACAGCTTCTTGATAAAGCTCTAATTGGTTTTCTTTTGGAAATATGTTTCAAATTCACACTGAATGCATTTATGACTGTAAAGCATGTCTGTGTGTGTCAAAATCATGATTAAAATCGAAATCGCAAAATTGATCAAAGAAATCGCAATAGGTTTTTTTTGTCCATATCACACAGCCCTACTCAGGACCTCCAATTTCCTGCAGAGATTAGCTCCAACCTGGATTAAACACACCTACCTGCAACTTTGTAGTGTTCCTGAAGACCTTGATTAGCTGGTTCAGGTGTGTCTGATTAGGGTTGGAGCTAAACACTGCAGGAAATTAGATCTCAAGGTCCAGAGTTGAGGACCATTGATCTAGATCACAGGTGTCAAACTCAGTTCCTGGAGGGCCACAGCCCTGCAGAGTTTAGATTCAACCCTAATTAAACGCACCGGATCCAGCTAATCAAGTCCTTCAGGCTTTTTTGAAAACTACATGGTTTGTGTGTTGGAACTAAACACTGCAGGGCTACAGCCCTCCAGGAACTGGGTTTGACACCTCTGCTCTAGATGTTTCTAAACGAGGGGTTCACACTGACTGTGACCAAGCAAACAGACACCATTGATTGTTGGTCATTTCTGGCACCACTATGGTCAGCAACCGTTTGGTGATGCAACAGTATTATATAACTCAAGTTCAGTCCTAGAGAGCCACAGTCCTGTAGAGTTCAGCTCCAACCCTAATCAAACACACCTGAACAAGCTAATCAATGTCTTCAGGATTACTAAGGCTATAGGCAGGTGAGGATTTTTTTTTCAGGGTTGGATCTGAATTCTGCAGGACTGCGGCTCTCTAGGACCAAACTTGCCTACCCCGATATAACTGGATACCATGGCAAAGTTTCAGTTCAAGTAAATGCATGTTAACATTTTTTTTTTCTTCATTTCAGTAGGTAAAACAGTACATGGATCCAGTGAGGAACAAGCAGAGCCACAACAGACTTGAGTGACTTAGAGCCACTGAAGAGGGAAAAAAACAATTCAACTACAGAAGTGTCAATGGGTAGCATGACATAATTGAGACTTTGAAAACAGTGACAAAAAAGAACCCCTAGCGGAGCACTGCAAGTTTTAAGCATGGAATTATGAAGGAATCAAAGCTTGCCACGGCAGGAACACTCTTGAAGAACAGAGGCCTCATGGGAGAGGGAGGACTGCAATCACAGCAAAATCAGGCAAAACAAGCAATACGTCATACCTACAAATCCATCAAATACCATCAAATTCAGCAGCTCACAAGATGGGCTGGGTATAAGCTAACTAGCTGCAAGCTGTGCTGCAATTGGTGTATTTTGGCAAATTGGAAGGAACAGTTGGAGGGTGTCTGTTGCCTGGAAAACTGCTGACTGATATTCGGTGCTGATTGAAAGATGTTTGATTGGCAGATATTTGGATTTATATTTGGGTTGAATGAAGTCAGCCTAACCATCTAATGGCCACAATGTGCAAAATATGATTGCCACCACAAATCCAGCCAGTGAAGTTACCAATCTAATGTACCCAAGCCTTGTGCCCATGTACGAAAGAGTCAGAAAAAAAAAAAAAAAAAGAACTGGCGTCTACATGACACTTTCATTTCTCAGTCAGCAGAGGGTCATCTTCTTCCCTAGCTTAAACTTCCCAATTTTGCAGTTGCAATCCAAATTATTACAGCTACAATCTGGAAACCCAGGAGCATAATACTCCAAGTAGTTGTGGGTTTAAAGGTTCCCCTGAGGGACTGCTCTGGTGCTGTGCAGACATGGGCGGCTAGAGAGAAAGAGCCTGCATCTGTGGAGCAATCCAACGATTCTCAAAAGTCCTGACATTTTAAAAGTGTGTATAATTTAGACGGAAAGCAAGAAGGCCAGATAACCTAGACTTGAGGGTGCATGATTGTACATGTTTATTCTTTGTAAAAACACCCAACAAAAAGTCCTTTGCGGACACTTAATGCCCCAATCTGGAAAAACATGAGTTGGGAACTAATAAGAGGGAGGATAAAAGAAGAATGAATGGATGGATTTCTACTTTATTGATGGATAGATGAGAAAGTCAGAGTGTCCTTCTCTTTGTGATGAGAGTTCCAGTTGGGGAAACAGCTTCCAGAATGACCATCCCTCCAAAGGGTATTCAACTGAGAAATTATTATGACCACAATGCACCACAGGAAACGGACCACCATTTTACAGAGCAACAAAGTGTCAATTTCATGTTAATGAAATTTTAAAAAGCTAATACAGTAACAACAGAATCTTAATTCATCACCACACAACCAGGGCCGGTGGAATCGATTTCCAGTCATTTTACTTCCTGTCATAGAATGGCATCATAAACGTTTTAACAGGACAGGCACCCCCAAGAATATCCTGAGGTGCCTTACTCAAGGACACAAAGGTGAAAGCTCAAGGATCACTTCTTGGAGGTCCTGAACCAACAACCATCTGATTACCAGGTTTTCACCATAATCACATGACGACTGTAGGTTTATCATTAACGTCAACATCAATTCAACCTGTAATGTGATGTACAGCATGTGAAACATTGGGAATTGCTTGGACTGGTCTTCTGTCCAGGGTTTTCACTGCCTTGGCATGAGATGCTGTGATTGGCTCCAGCATCCTCCTAACCCTATATAGGACACTTTGCAACTTTACAGATCTTCTTTATGCACCAAGAGCTTGTAACACTCCAAAGAGAAAGGAAAAATTGAAATAGCATCATATGACCCCTTAAGCATGAAAAAAATAAATAGGATGGATAGAATTGTTCAAATCTTTAAAAGTGGGCAATCATGCCAGACCTTAATGACAATTTGCAGTCGATTGTGGAGGACGAAGAAATACTAACTCCAATTTCTTTGCAGTAATATCAAAAGTAGAAAGGGTCCATTTTGATTTCATACTGACTTGAATATGACCTAATGAGCAATCCGCTATATGATCTCAGCATAAATTCACTGATTTGTGACTATAACTCCAAATTTTTATAGCCCCAACCATCGCAGCAATGACTGTGGTAGGGGTTTTTCTTTTACAACTACGTAACACATGGTCATTAACAACCTTTGGGAGTTTGTTCAATCACAACTGCATCATAATTATTCTTAAATACAGAAACAAATAAACCACCGATCTAATGAGAGTTTGATCCTCAACTGTAAAGTCCTGCATCTCATTTGAAACCTGGATGACATCCGAGGGAGTCTGTATCTTATCGCTTAAACTCATTGAAAATGGCCTGCCCAATTGTTCCAAGAGCTAAAGAGAAAAAGTAGGGGTAGAGAAAGGCCGGAGCAGCAAGAGTATGAAAAGTGCAGTCTCCTTTGTGGTCATATTTCTTCTCTCAGCATTAACATCTCTCATCCAGCTGCTCCTTAGACACTCGATTCCAAGAACAGTTTTTTTCTTTTCACATATTTGTTGTGACTTCATTAGACTTGTATGTGGTGGTCGAAGATATAGAATAGTGGTTAAGACACATGCTCTAGACCTTCTGAGCTGTAGTGCTTATGTGGGAGACTCAGGTTTCATTCTGGCATATAGCTCGACATGGTTTAGAATGGTATGGGACACTTCACTTCATCTTCTGTGAATATACATTCACAGCTATATACATTCAGATGACTTGCCTTGACTCGCCTTGAGTAACCATAGCCACTGTGGGCTGCTTGAGCATTACCATTAGTATCAGATGATACACTGACCAAAAATAAAATTATCATTAAGTATAACTTTAATTTAAATTTACTAAGGCTGTAAATTGGCTAAAACTGTAATCAGATCATTTGCATAATATCCTTTTTTTGTGATTATACTAAATGAACTAAATCCAACAGTTCTAAACATTAAGTTAAAATGTTCAAAGGTGGTTGCCATTTTTGTCCCCCTCCCTCAGCAATAAAATTACTTGATAAATTAAGAAACAACCAAAAAAACCAAACCCACCTTGGTGCTAGCCACACCAATCTCTGGGCCAGCATTGATGTGAACACCACAGTCTGTTTCTCTTGAGACAGAGCTGCCCACAGTGTTGGTGATGCCCACCGTCAGGGCACCTCTCTCCTTACAGTAGCGCAGAGCCAACAGGCTGTCTGCAGTCTCTCCTGAACACACACATCAGAGTTCAGATGACTGTCCTACCTCAAAAACATAATTCATAACACACACAGGCACGCAAGCCAACCTGACTGGCTGATGAAAAAGCAAACATCATCTCGGAAGACAGGCGTGTTGCGATCCAGGAAATCACTAGCCAGCTCCACCATGACAGGAAGTTCAGTCAGTTCTTCCAGTACCTGACGAGTCTAAGCCAGAAACAGAACCAGCATGAACCAATTATTATTTCGTAATCAGACATGATGCAATAAAATATGATAAAGTGATAAAAGAAAAAATTTAGTCAACTTATGACTGTTAGTCAAGGCTTTTTTTGCAGTGTCTTTGTGTTTTTTCATGATGACGTGACGTGAAGTGACATGTGGCCAAGTATGGTTACCCATACTAGGAAGTAGTGCTCTGCGTTTAACCCATCCAAAGTGCACACACACACCGTGAACACACACCCAGAGCAGTGGGCAGCCATTTATGCTGCGGCACCCGGGGAGCAGTTGGGGGTTCGGTGCCTTGCTCAAGGGCACCTCAGTCGTGGTACTGAAGGTGGGAGAGAGCGCTGTACATTCACTCCCCCCACCTACAATCCCTGCCGGTACGAGACTCGAACCCGCAGCCTTTGGGTTACGAGTCCGACTCTCTAACTCTCTAACCATTAGGCCACGACTTCCCCTGATAATGATCCATTCTCTCCAGTCATACAAGCAAAATCTCAGCAAAAACGGTCCATTGTTTATTGCCAACAGTGCAGCGCTTTATGAAGTCCCTTTTAAGCCAAGCAGTTTTCTATTGATCAAAATGGCAGATCTGTGGAATCAACTTAAACCCTAACAAAATCTGCATTGGTTAGTCACAAAATTCCAGACTGTGTGGATTCATATTAAAAACACTGGATTTCACCCACAAATATTCACCAAACAAATGTGACAGTACCTTCAGAACAAAATAGGACATTTTGGTCACACTTTATTTTAAAGTCCATTTCTCGCCATTAACAAACCATTAACTACATGCTAATAAGCTATTTGCTTATAGAGAGAATTTGTCCCAATACTAAAGTAACACTTTAGTTTAGGGACCAATTCTCACTATTAACTAGTTGCTTATTAGCATGCCTATTATTAACATATTGGCTGTTTATTAGTGCTTATAAAGCACATATTCTGCATGAGAATATTCTACATCCCTAATCCTACCCACTACCTAAACTTAACAACAACCTTACTAACTATTAATACGCAGCAAATTAGGAGTTTGAGGCAAAAGTCGTAGTTAATAGTTTGTTAATAGTGAGAATTGGACCTTAAAATAAAGTGTGACCCTAAAGTGTTACCAACATTTTTTTTATACAGCTGTAGCTTTAACACTATGTAAATTCCCACTTTATAAAATGAGTAAACGCAGGCCCAACAGAGACTGTGCTTCTTCATCTTTCAATAGCTGACCATTTACATAACATTATATTTTGTTTTTGCAGTTTGGTTTCATTTTTTTTTTTACAGATGGGAAGATTCAAGTTCTGAAACTTTTCAGAGGACAATTTTTTTCTTTATATGACCCCTTTAAATTCTGGATTTAAACTTGTACAAGTCTCTGTGACCCCCTTCACACCTGACAATAACATGTGTTTCATATCCGAACAATCTTCAGCTGGATTGCATTTACACCTTGGATTCCAGGTCTCCAATGTAATCGGATTTCAAAAGGTTTTCTGTCATATGACAGATAATAAATAAGACATCTAGTCTATTGCATTTCTCCATTCAGAAATTATTTTAAGTGAGAAGTGAGTGAAGATTCAACACAGACAGACTGCGACACACTGAGAATACTTGTTTTTACGCAGGCTAAAAATGCACACTTCAGAAGATCCAACTGATGGAGTTTGCATGGTTCGCAGAATTAAATATTTATTTGAGATTTAGACTTTGCCTTTCTATTACTAATAACAGAAAGGCAAACACTATTAATATATTTCCATTTACCGTTTAACAAATTATTTATTAGCCAAATCTGTTCAAGAAATCTGATGAAGATGGAGAATGGGAACTCCGATTAATCTGTGCTTAGATGCTGATGTTGTCATAAATAAAAGTTTCTGAAATTTATGAGAAAAACAAAAAAACTTCAGCCAACCACTTATTGAAACTAACTTTTCCAATCATATGTTTTGTAGCATTTACAACTCTTAACATTGTTAAATGTTGTTAGTCATACCTAACCAGCTCCAAATGTAGATCTCAATACGAGATCTATTCGCTAGAAAACCCATACTAATGCCAGGTGTGAAGTGGACCTCTGTGTGTTTGTTTAATGATGTACATACTGCAACTCCAGCATGGTAACTGGTCCCACAGGCGATCATGATGAGCCTCCGACATCTCTGGATCTCTTTAATGTGGTCTTTCAACCCTCCCAAGATCACTGCAAACACACACAATTTACGAAAAGCTGGTATAAAAGAAAAAAAAAAAAAAAAAAATCCAGGAAAAATCAGCTATTCCCAGTAACTTCTTTGCCTTCTGTTTCACTATAAACTTTTAAAGGAAGTAGATTAGGCAGAAACTTGCTACTTGGCATTCCCCTGAAATCTGACTCATTGCTCATGAGTCCAGTTTTATTGACAATGATGCAGTTGACTGACCATTCAGTTCTACCAAAGTCAACACATACAGTAAGTGTGTAAAGAGTCAGCTGGTAAATGTTTGCAAAGACATCGACACGCCTCGTTCCCGTTAAATCAATTTCTTCTGAACAGTGTAGAGATACGTCTAAATTCACAAGAACTATGAATTCCCTAGAAGCTTTACTTGTGTCTGGTCTGGAAAGGACTCGCTGATCTGAGCACAGCTGGCCTCACCTGTGTTGTTCTCAAAGTTAACTCTTCCTCGCATGGTGTTGACCACAGACTCTGGCTGCTCGAAGATCTCCTTCTGCATGAAGGAACTGAAGTTTCCTTTTTATAAAGAAGAAATAGAGTCAAGTTAGTCTTTTAGGTGACAAGCATCACAAAATCACTGCATTCGGTTGTACCGAGTGAATTATCGGGTCATATTTTTGAGCAAATGTCATCTGGAACTGCTCTCGTCTTAAAGGGCATCTGGGAGGCGTCATAAGCCATGACTGAACAATCATTATCATAAATAGCCGATTACAAACAGTCTGATGGGATTAAGAGATTTCAGCCACTGACGCCAAGCAAAACCAAAGCCCTTAATTTTCCGCTCGATTAGAAATTCTTCATTAATTCTTTTCTCACAAAATCATTGAGATACACAGCAGGAATGCGAGAATAACTGAGGCAATGCCATACCCAGAAATTAGGTCATGAGAATCGTTTCTTTTTTTTCCACAATAGGTCAGATGAAATGTGGGGAGGCGAGGAGAAATGAGGGAAGGAGTGGATGGAGAGATGGAGGAGGAGCAAAAAAGGAGGAGAAATATAAAGCAGTGCACATCTGAAGTGATGTACTGCTCTCTGGTGGCTGGAAAGCAAGCACACATTTGCCCTCTGATACATGTCAGCTCCTCAAGCTCAACAGTAGTAGTGAGTGCTATGGTGGTCTCAGTCTCCGATGCATAACCGTTGTTCGTTTACAGAGTGAATGCTACGTATTGCACACAGAACTGGAAAGCTCCAATCAGAATGCTCGAATGCAATGCAAAAGATAGAAAAGCAAAGAGATGAATGTGCAACATTTCCTTTAAAAATGATGCAGGATGAAATAAAGCACCTCCTACAGTTCCTCTACCACAGAAAAGTTAACATTTTTGAGAAGGAGCTAAAACAGTCCCTCAAAACAGCAAAGAGTAACTAAAATTCCTGGTCACACTTTAGTTTGGGGAGGAATTTTCACTATTAACTAACTATTAACTACGACTTTTGTCTCAAACTCACAATTTGCTGCTTATTAATAGTTAGCAAGGTAGTTGTTAAGTTTAGGATTAAGGGATCTAGAATATAGTCTTGCAGAATAAGGCATTAAAGGTGGAGTATGTCTTTTTTCAAAAACGCTTTAGAAAACTGAGTCGGGCCGAGTACCAAAACAAACTTGTAGCCAATCAGCAGTAAGGGGCGTGTCTACTCATGATGGGGAGGAGAGAGCGCTCAGTGCACAGGACGGACATTAGCCGAGCCGAGCAACGACAGAAAGATAGGGATGGCGGATAAAAAAAACAAAAGAGGGAGAAAAACGTCTGCGGAACAAAAGAAGGCTTACGGAGAGAGCGCTCAGTGCACAGGACGGACATTAGCCAAGCCGAGCAATGACAGAAAGATAGGGATGGCGGATAAAAAAACAAAAGAGGGAGGAAAACGTCTGCGGAACAAAAGAAGGCTTAAGGCAATAAGGCAAGAAGTAGGAGCCGTGTAAATATCAGATCAGCTTTCCAGCGCTGGAGAGAACTCAAGGAGCGGAAGGCCTGCGATCGGACGCCGAGGTT
>NW_015649585.1:10194-19674 GCF_001515625.1 Sinocyclocheilus rhinocerous | reverse complement strand
TGACTCCGTGTTGCTTCAAGCGCATCATCCTGCGCACGGGATGCGCATAAGCGCTTTTGTGCCCATCTGTATTGGAGCCTTTCATGTTATTATACTTTTGCGCAATGAAAGATTGTTAATATCCTTTCTTGTTCTGTCTTATCTATCATATGTTGCTGCTTCATTACTGTGCTATAAATGTAAAAGAAATGCATTTAATTTATTGCATATATTTATATATAATTATATTTACTTGTTTTTCATGAATGTATATTACAATACAAAGAGCAATGTGTAACATTTTACCAGATTACACCTATTTACTTTTAGTTTTCCCCCACTAAATGTTTTTTCTCTAAATGTTTAGATTTTATCAAATTATTGTGAACTCAAAATCATTTTTGTAGAGTAACTTTTACAGCTGAATTATCCACTAACCTAGTTATTAATAGTATTTTTCTCATATTTTTTTATTTGTTATTTTTCTTTATAATGAAGTTGTCTATATTTAGTAGATTGTGTGTAATACACAAAAGAGTGATGATCAGGTCAACACGCACTGAGGTATATATAAAAAAAAATAAAAAAAAACTGTGCTGGTATCGGATCGGTATCGGTATTGTCTCAGAACTTTTGGTATCGGATCGGGATCGGTTCTGAAAAAATGGTATCATGCCACCCCTAGTATTAATAAACTAGTAATATGCATGCTAATAAGCAACTTGTTAGTAGTAAGAATTAGTGCTTAAAACAAAGTGTTACCAAATTCCTTATGTGCAAAAATGACTAAATGTTCCCAAATCGGGGATTAGTTCATAAACTGGGAAATGTCTGATTCTGGCATTGGGAAGTCATTTTAGCTATTCGATTTGTCTGGATTGTTAGTGATAGAAACATGTGATAGTGGTCCTACAAGCCAAGTTGTTATATGAAACTGGTGTTTTTCCTGAAGCCACGGCACAAATCAGCGTTTAACTGCACACTGTTGGTGTGCTATTGCTACAGCTGACCTCTTGGATTCTCTCTTTGGTTTATGCCAGTCATTTCTCTCTGACTGAGGTTTATATGGCAGAGCTGCATTGAGAAGTTTGTCCATAAACATCTTGAGAACTTGTTTTAACCTCGCAATCTTAATGTGGGTCATACTGGGTGTGGTTGGTTTATATCCAATCATCTGTGTATTTCCCCAATGACCGTTTCGTAAAATGAATGTAATCATGTCTAACAGGCTCTTCGATTTCCAAGCAAACATCTCTCAATGCCGAGTAACCTCAGACTTCACAGTGAAATTATGATCACCCAAATACGCAACACTTTAGACATAGCAAATAGGTAGCATGAAGCATAAATCAATTGTGTGGGCAGGTTTTTTTTTGCTCTGTTTTACGTCAGTTTCTGGTTATTCTCATATAACCACATTGTTGACTTTCATAAAAGGCCATTCATATGGTTTCTATAAAGCTATGCATTTGTTAACTAACATTTTACCAATCATTCTAAAGTTGGAATCACTTTCAGAAAAAAATTTTTCCAGCTGATGAATGATAAAACATTGACAGGCAATCTGAATCCACCAGATTTTAACGAGTTTGAGCATTTAAAGTGGCAGATGACAAAACTGCAGCGCAAGCTTACAATAAACAGAACGTTATCATCCATTGATATGGACGCTAATAAAGTTATTGCTATAGTTATCATTCTTGGTGTGAACTTCGTCTGATCTTATTCTTACCTCCCACTTGGAAAAAAGAAGAGATTGACTAAGTGATATGTAAAGTGACCAACCACAGTCCTTTTTTATTTAACGGTGTATGTAATTGATTAATCAATAATTTCTTACATTTTCATCAATAATTTGACTTCTTATCTTAAGTCTCAGTAGAACCAGCACAAATGCAGTCAGTAATCATCAGAACAGTGGGCATAGAGTACATTAATAAAATGATGCATTTGAATAGTGGACAATTTATTAATATATTAATAAATTATTAAATAGATGCATTTAATTTGTTGTTAAAAACCATATTAAAAGGCTACGCACACTTGCTATTTGTAGTTTAGCATGTGTGTGTTGTATTAATGCCAATGACTATATCATTTAAAACAATCAACCTTGCTAACAATGTTTACTCTAAGGACTAGTGCTTCCTCTGAAAGTTTCTTCCTTGAAACTTTGCGTCAAGCACACTGATAAGAACCTGTGAATGTGCAGAAGCCAGCCAATCAGGTTGCAACTGGTGCTTTCAATCAGCTCTTGCTATTTTTGTGTATGATATGCATCTGTCCTTACCCTTCATGATCTGCTGCAGCTCCATCTGCAGGGTCTGGATGGCACGGGCCGGGTGGTCTCCTGCTGTGCGCTTGATCCGATGGATGGAGAGATGCCCGTCACGCACTGCTGCGATATCATCGTCCTCGAGGAAGATGACTCGATTGGTGTGCTCGATGACAGCACTGCAGTGACATCAAATAAAGCCATTTCAACACCTATTCTGTTTAAATCCACTCCATTCTAGGGATGCACGATATTGGATTTTTGCCGATATCCAATATGCCGATAATTTTCAACTCATTTTGGCCGATAGCCGATGCCGATATATAATTATTTTAAATTTTGGTTAGTTTTTAACAAGAACTTATTTGTTAGAATTAAATAATCAATAATAAAGTTATTTTATAATGACAGTACATTGAAGATTTGAAAATAATTATAAATAAACTATATATTAATCACTGCATTTTTTTTTCAGAAAGATGCAGTGGTAACCTTTTTTATTTTATGATTTAATATTTGTATATTAAACGTGTAGTGGCTGCCTCTGCTGCCACTACACGTGCTATTACTGTTTCCTCTATCATACACCAAACGCGTCATTCTGTAGTGCTTTCTCAGTTTAAATGCAGCGATCCAAAACAGTGAACCTAATCATCATTCAGGCAAAACTTTGCTTCAAGAATGAGCCACAATGCTGACGTGATCTAATCGCTAGCACACCTGAGCACATGCGAGTTAATGTATTCTTCTTATCGGCAAGACATATCGGCATAGTTTTTCATATCGGGCCAATGCCGATATTTACATTTAAAGCCATTATCGGCCGATTCCGATATTGGTCCGATAATATCGTGCATCCCTACTCCATTCTTTTTGGGTTTTACCCCTTGTGTTTGAAACACCAGTGCAAACAAATTCTCTCTGCACATTATAAAGATAAAACCAATGACGAAAGTGAATGGATGAGGCAAAATGGAAATACATGTACCTGGCATCAGATGCAAAGTAGTACTCCACGGCTTTCTCGTCCACAGGAAACAGACACGTGTCCTCGTCCATCCTGGGCAGAGTATTGCAGCTCTTTTTATCTTTACCAGCTATATCAAAGACACATTATTAATCATTACTTTATTATTGGTAACTCTAAAGAGAATATATGCAAGAATGACATTTATGATGTTAGTAAAAGTTGTTGCATTGCAATATGAGGATCATTTGATAACAGAAGCAGGATACTGCAAGTAAATTACATGTATTTTGCATGACAACTGGATATTGTGCATGTCTTGTTTTTGTCACTATATAAATGCTTATTAATTGGCTATCAATTTCTACTTTATTTCTGGACTTCTGCCTACTTATTTGACAGATATAGTTGAAAGTAAATTAGTTCCAATGGGCAGAGATGGGCCGGTGGAATCTGAGCATGTTGCAGGACAGTCTTGAACCTGTCTGAGCATTACACTCAGTGATTTTACAGGATATGTGCCAGTTCAGTTCTTCATGCAGTGGGAGGTCAGTGTGTTTGTGTGTGTGTGTGAGAACTCACAGGAGCGATACAGGATGGGGATGTGATCTGTGGAAAACCTGTGGTCAGTTCTTCATGCAGTGGGAGGTCAGTGTGTTTGTGTGTGTGTGTGTGTGTGTGTGAGAACTCACAGGAGCGATACAGGATGGGGATGTGATCTGTGGAAAACTTGTGGTCACTTCTAACTCCAATCAGTAATGGACCTCCTCTCCTGGATGGATGCAAAGAAATACCCACTTGAGATGTTAATGCTTTTAGTTGTACTGTAATATAGTACTGTTGATAGCGCTGTCAAATGATTAAAATACAGTGTACTGAAAGCCAATTATTTTCTTAGTTAACATACGTTCAGGGCATATGTAAAAGATACAGCTGGCTATAGACAATAAGCACCTGTAAAGTCCGTTTACAAGCTGCTAAACGAGTTTTTTTTTTCTTGCTGCGCGTTCTCTGAGGCCAGAGGGCAATAAGTGGGTTGTATGTTTGCTGAGAGTGAAGAAAGGCTGTGCGGAAACTTTTAAATGGAAATAGTTTGGGTATGATATGCAAATTACTAACCTTGGGCATTCGGTCGCTTGTTTAGAATACTCTAAATTCATTAATATTACAATAGGATTCAGAAAACATTTATGCGCGTATAGGTTTCATGAAAAAAAAAAAAAAAATTGGTGTGTATAAATACAGACAAGCCAATTATTAGTTAATGTGACCTTATTTGTGCAAAAAACATGGGGAAAAAAAACATTAACCCTCAACAGGTGTTTACATCACATTTACATGAAAAGCATATCACTTGCTTTGTTTTGATAATTACATTTTGGTAACACTTTGCAATATTAGTTGCCATTAGTAATTGCATTAACTACAAGTAACTAACAATGAGTTGTATTTGTTGTTATTTTTTAAATTTACAGTATTTATTCATTATTGTTAACAGCTTTAGAATTATTTTCCATTGTTAGTTCATGTTAACAAGTTTCACCTAAATTTTACCATACAATGACCTCAAATTATTTTGTTTTTGTTAAATTCCCCATCTGGTTTCATTTATAACTGTCCATAGAGAGTGACTTAAACGTTTTCCTTTCTCCTGATAATGGGAGCTCCATTAGGGACTTTTGTGTTTGTGTATGCGATTGCTCAGAATTAGGGCTGTGCAAAAAAATCTAATGCGATTTTCATGCGATTGTGTAGCTTGTCAGTGAACTACGGCTCTTTGTAGTACATGCCGCTCCATCTGAAAGCATGTGCTGGAGATTTACTACTAATCACCAGAAACGCCTTTACTTTCGCATGAAAATCGCATTAGATTTTTTGCACAGCCCTACTCAGAATGCTACAATCAGTTTTTAGAAATCACGTCGAACAGACTCAGGCTACGTCCACACAAAGCCAGAGCTTTCCCTATCCGATCTTTTTTAAAAATATCAGTTTCACTCTGCCAAAACGCCGGATCTGTCTGGACGAAACGCCTATACGATACAAAATGTATGCGTATACAGCTAAACGCGTCTCCATGTGGATGGGGCCTTAAACAGCTGAACTGAATGAATGCATTAACGCATTTAATTGAGCACATGTTAATGTTGACTACTTAAGGTTGAAGTTACCTGCTGCCCACTGCCTCTCCCGGATAGTGCACACTTTTGAAGACCAGGGCAAAAGCTCCTTCCTTAAGTAGAGAAGATGTTTAGTACCACATCATTTACATTCATTATTCATAACCATTAGAGTGTCTATTGTCAGGGTGACAGAAAAGGTGTTTACTAGTTGCTGGGTGACTTGCTCCACGAGGGTGGCGAAGGTGATGGCATCGCTCTCCCGGTTATCATACATGTACTTCACCAGCTTAGCGATGGTCTCAGTGTCTGTCTCAGACTCAAACTCATAGCCTTTACTCTCCTGTACACATACAAACAGAAATGGTCGACATATAGACACGTACTGGTTGGATAAATGTATGGAGAGATGATGTTTTACTTGCCAGAAACTTCTTCAGGTCTTTGTAGTTGGTGATGATTCCATTATGGATGACAATAAACTCTGCAAAGAAATAAAATAATCACTACAAAATCAGAACACTTCTATCCAAAAAATTTTTTTTTACAGATAGGAACGTTTGTGAAAGTAAATATGCATTATGAAAAGCAGGTTGTTGGTAACAGACCGTTGTTCTTGTCAGATCTTTGCGGGTGGCTGTTGACCGGGCTGGGGACGCCATGAGTGGCCCATCGAGTGTGAGCGATTCCCAGGTGCACATCAAACTCCACATCAAGATCAACATCCTGCTGCCCTGTGGAACAGATGTAACACTTTAGTATAGGGATCAGTTCTCACTATTAACTGGTTGCTTATTAGCATGCCTATTATTAACATATTGGCTGTTTATATGTGCTAATAAAAGCACATATTCTGCATGAGAACATTCTACATCCCTAATCCTACCCAATACCTAAACTTAACAGCTACCTTACTATTAATAAGCAAAACATTTACTGAGGAAAAAGTCATAGTTAATGTTTTGTTAATAGTGAGAATTAAAATAAAGTGTGATCAGATTTTCAAATACAAACGGTTAATACCATATTTAGGCTAGAAAATAAAAAAAAATACACTTTACACAAGTAAGCAAATGCATTTGGTCAATACATTTCAAGTGTGCAGTGTGTCAAAGATAAAGAAAAGGAAAAAATTTGTTTAAAACAGATGTTGAAAGTTCTTTGAATCGTTCTCTTTGTATTGGTTTCACAAAACCTTTATAGCTTTTTAATAAATATAACCTTTAATAAAAAATAAAAAAGGTAATTGCGACTTTTTATCTCACAATTCTGACTTTCTCATAATTGCGAGTTTATATCTCGCAATTCTGACTTTATAACACGCAATTGTGATAAACTCGCAATTCTGAGAACATATAGGTCTCCCCCCTCAAAATTGGACTTTAACTCGTAATTGCGAGTTTATATCAAGCAAATCGGACTTTATAATTCGCAATTGCGTGTTATAAAGTCAGAATTGTGAGTTTATATCACGCAATTATGAGAAAAAAAGTCAGAGTTGCGAGTTTTTATCTTGCAATTGTACGTTTATATCACGCAATTCTGAGAAAAAAGTCAGAATTGTGAGATAAGTCGCAATAACCTTTTTTAAAAATTTTTATTCAGTGGTGGAAACGGGCTTCCATAGTTTTGTGCCTAACCCTGGCCTGTAAAATGACCACCATTACTTACTATGGATTTCCTCATCCAGCGCTTTGACTTTTCCTGTTTGCTTGATCAGGTGGATGTTCTTGGAGTTGGTTTCCCATTCCTTACTGTTTCCTCCATCAATGCCCACACCAGCGGAGTCATAGCCACGGTACTCCAGGCGATGCAGACCTTTGATAAGGACCTCAAGGATCTCACGGCGAGTGCGGGGCACGTGATAATTCAGATACGCAAAGATGCCTTCAGAGAGAGAAAGAAAGTGTTTTTTTTTGTTTTTTTTAGACTTTGCAAATAAACAGATTTTCACTGCACTTTCAGCAGTTCATTCAAAAACTATGGCTGCATTCCAATTCACACACTATCAATACTATACAAAATACAACATCAGATATAGAGGCTATTATGTGCAACAAAAGTGATTGTACATCCAAATGCAAACGCTCACCTGGAGGGCATAACGAAGCTTTGCTCCACTGACCGCCAGTTATTTTTAAGCAGATTGCATTAAGTAGTAATGTAGTAAAACGCAGATATTAAAAGGCGAAATTCAGTAAACACCTTATTGATTATGTATACTTTGTACAGGCAAGCAGATGAAGCCAGAATATAAACTCAATGTGCAAAGTTTCACATTAAATGGTTTCCCATAGAAAACCATTATAAGGAAAACACTGAACCATTAAGTGGATTGCGTTCATATTCCGGCCTCATCTGCTTGCCTATGTAAACTATGCATCATTAATATGGTGATTACTGAATTTGATCTTTTAATATTACTGTTTTAAACATATTAAGGCACTTTAAGTGTTTTTACAACATTTTGTCGCACTGTTTAATAATTGAAATATTGCCACGGGTGCTTAATATGGATTGCAAATAGGGCTGCACGATAAATCGAAATGGAATCGAGATCAAACAGCTGTCATTATCGCGAACGATTTCTTCGATTTCAGAATCGCGCAATAAAATCGTCTGCGATTTAATTTTTTTGGTGTAACTTGTCAGTGAACTACGGCTGCGTGTAGTAAATACTGCTACACCTGAAAGCACGTGATGATGATTTCCTGCTGATTACAGAACCGGCTTTTTTAACAAAATGCGCATGACAATCACATTCGATTAATCGTGCAGCCCTAGTTTAGGCTCAGGTTTATTTTTTTGAGGAGATGGGGTGATGAAACTATATTCACAATCCATCCTTCATTAATTTTAGGAAGTCATCTGTCTAATAAAGCAGAGCCTTGTTTGACTAAATCTCACTCACACACACACACTCTCTCTCTCTCTCTCTCTCTCTCTCTCTCTCTCTCTCTCACACACACACACACGAGTATATTCAGTGCCCACGGCCAGACCAGTGAATGGCACTTCTGTGACGTTTCTGTCCTTTCATAGTACTGTACTTGGAGTGCATTTATCCCCTGTGAAGATACAGACATTTAAAGCAGTCATTTTCTTTATTTTCACTTTCCTTATTTCACTGTTCACACAGTTTTTGCTGAGCCGATTTCCTCCCTATCACTGATTTTGTTCTGACTGTGTGTATATCAACACGGATGGGTGTTTCTTTCCATGTGGCTTCTTAATTTTCTTAATGGCATCCATAGTATCACTTCCTTGTTTGCGGCAATGTGTGTGTAGAGTGGCATCTTTCTAGTGCGTATCTTCCCTCAGTGTTTACTTGAAGATGCCAAACCGGTTGTGTCTACTTTACCAGACCACTTCTTTATCACCAATCATGCTTCGCTTTTGTTGGCCATTTATCTAGCATCTACTTCATCAGGGTGTCTTTCGCTTTCTTTACTGATTGTTTGCTGCTCTGTTTTTAGGGATACTGCAGTTTTCCAAAGTATAGCAAAGGCCTTACATGCTGATGTTTTGTATTTGTATTCAAACCGCACACCCCAAAATATGGGTTGGGTATTTTTAATTGAAATGAAAATTTAATGGAAATTGTTTCAGTTTCGGTCACTTGAATCCATTTGTTTTTCTTTAAAGTCACATTGAAACAAAAGTAGCATCAGATCTTTTCTTTCGTGTTGTGATGTACAGTGCACAGCATAAATGAGTACACCCCCTCTAAAACTTAACAAATTCAGCAATTACTCTTTACTTAGAAGACATGTTAGGGTTCTTCGGAGATGTAGTGTTCCAACAAGTCTGCTTGATCAATTACCAAAGAAGAATGCCACAATTATTCAGCAAAATAAGATTTTCTTATCAGTGATAAAATTGTGTTGCAAAAATGAGTACACCCTCCTGAAAGTTACTAAATAAAACTAAAAAAAATAAAAAGTGTATAGGTTTAAGGCTATTTTTGATCAACAGGTAAGTATATTGAACCAAACTTCTAAAGACAAGTAATTTCCTGACAATTAAAAGTGTTATATAGCCCACTGAATCATACTCAGACTTAACGCTGGCAGCAGTGGAACCACTTGGGAGAGAACTGCCAGGTGACTTATTTCTTAGCATAAAAGAGGACAATGGTA
>NW_015649585.1:0-1805 GCF_001515625.1 Sinocyclocheilus rhinocerous | reverse complement strand
TTAAGTTAACAGAAGCATTTACTGCATGATGAAGCCTATTAGAATGCAGTTAGAATGCCACTATAGTTATGAGGGCAAAAATATCCCTGTATGAGTATTTGTTTTTTATATTTATAACATCTGATATAGTTAAGTAATGTCATACAAGCAAGAGTGCCGTTTTCCGAATATTATCGCATGATCGTGAATGTGATGTTGAATTTATACAGTTCAACAACCAAGAAATTAATACACGAGTTACATTTTGGACACACTATTTTCTATTTTTGTTCCACCAACACAAATAGTTCCAAACAAAGCCGGAAAATAACTGTTGCGCGTCTCTGTGAGACATGTTTAGTACTTAAATGAATGTGTGTTTTTAAATGAATCACTCAGTAAGACAGAGTCGTGCTGCCACCTAATGGCCAAAACCAGCCACGGTTCCAGTACAAAAACACACTCCGCAAAATATTGCCTAATTAAGCTTATCGAAAAAATACCCCAAAATAATGTCGCAATTGAGAGAAAGACACAAAGAAAGAAAGAAAGAAAGAAAAATTAATTTTAAAACACATTTTGTGTGTTTTACACACATTTTGTCACATTTTTGAGTGACAATTAACCTATTAATTAGCCTATATATGTACTAGCTCAAATTCTGCATGCATGTTACAGTGCATAATAAACACCAAAATGAGGTGATATTTTGTCTGGTAAAGTATTTTCAAGACTATAGGCTACTCTTCATTTTCATTTTTGTGATATGGACCTAAGGGTCTGAAATAAAGAAATAATAATAATAATAATAAAATAAAGGTGTGAATTAATGAAGTGATTAAATATTAAAACAAAACATTTCCAAACTGTCATCTCACTCTTATGGTCATTCTGACACAATGAAAATCCTATCAATTCATGCTTATGGGGCTTTTATTTTGAAGTGTATCACCACAGGCGGGATTTGGAAAGGCAAATGGGTGTAGTCTCAAATCTGTTTTGCATCTAATGAATACAAGTTTTTACTAGCAAGAATACAATTGTAGAGCTCTGTAACTAGATTTCTTACTAGTAAGAATTTAATGAATTAGAGAGCTCTCTAATTGAATTTGAGATCTCTGCAATTACATTCTTACTAGTAAGAATTTAATTAGAGAGCTCTGTAATTGCATTTTTACTAGTAAGAACTGAATTAGAGAGCACTCTAATTGGTATTGTTACTAGTAAGAATTGAATTGTAGAGCTCTCTAATTTAATTCTTACTAGTAACAATGCAATTGCAGAGCTCTCTAATTCAATTGTTACTAGTAAAAATGCAATTACGACGAGTAACTCTTGGAATATTTTAAGCTAAAAGGGCTTGCCATACGAGTAACTCTGGGGATATTTTAAGCTAAAATGGCTTGCCATACTACTGCCAACAGCGTCAGTTCAGACGTGGCAGTAGGATGCTTGACCTCTGTGTTGCGCTGAGTGATGTCAATGGCATCTTTTTTAGTGAATTGCTTACAACAAAACTTTTTTTTTTAATGAAACATCTTCTGCTCTGGCAATTATGGTTCCACGTTGTGTATCTTACCATATGACTGTGTAAATATATACAGTTTCTATTCTCTAAAGGAGAATAATAGTTGTTCAGTGAGGGACAATCCATGGCTAACAATTTCCATGTTTGATAGGCTACATTTCTAAGGCCTCTAAAGTACCAACATGATTAAAAACAGATATAAAAGCTGTTATGTGCAACAAAGGTGGCTGTGTATCCAACTGCAAAGTTTTGTACATGTTGACTGGTATAATGGCTGATAGGATAAGATCTGTGGACA
>NW_015649584.1:52740-56094 GCF_001515625.1 Sinocyclocheilus rhinocerous | reverse complement strand
ATTGCAAGATATAAACTCAGAATTGCGATTAAACTCAGAATTGCGCGATATAAACTCAGAATTCCGAGATATAAACTCAGAATTGCGATTTAACTCAGAATTGCGCGATATAAACTCAGAATTGCGAGATATAAACTCAGAATTGCGATTTAACTCAGAATTGCGATTAAACTCAGAATTGGGATTAAACTCAGAATTACGAGTTATAAACTCAGAATTGCGATTAAACTAAGAATTGCAATTAAACTCAGAATTGCGATTAAACTCAGAATTGCGAGATATGAACTCAGAACTGCGATAAACTCCACTGTATCACATTAGTATTAAAGCAGGTGTAATTGCATCCAGAGCCTCTGAGCAGATGTCGTTCAGGCATCAGCTGAAGGATATAAACCGCTTTATAGTCTCAAAGCTAAAAGTAAGTTAACTGTCACGTCCCACCTGTGGGACGCTTGGCGCTCTTTTTTGTTGTTGTCCTTTTTTCTCTATCAAATCTTTTAGTAATCATCATAAATTATATATCATTTGAAAGCTTAGAAGCCCAAGATTCATCCTGATTAAACTCAGAATTGCAAGATATAAACTCAGAATTGCGATTAAACTCAGAATTGGGATTAAACTCAGAATCGCAAAATATAAACTCAGAATTGCAAGATATAAACTCAGAATTGCGATTAAACTCAGAATTGCAAGATATAAACTCAGAATTGCGATTAAACTCAGAATTGGGATTAAACTCAGAATTACGAGTTATAAACTCAGAATTGCGATTAAACTAAGAATTGCAATTAAACTCAGAATTGCGATTAAACTCAGAATTGCGAGATATGAACTCAGAACTGCGATAAACTCCACTGTATCACATTAGTATTAAAGCAGGTGTAATTGCATCCAGAGCCTCTGAGCAGATGTCGTTCAGGCATCAGCTGAAGGATATAAACCGCTTTATAGTCTCAAAGCTAAAAGTAAGTTAACTGTCACCGTCCCACCTGTGGGACGCTTGGCGCTCTTTTTTGTTGTTGTCCTTTTTTCTCTATCAAATCTTTTAGTAATCATCATAAATTATATATCATTTGAAAGCTTAGAAGCCCAAGATTCATCCTGTGAAAACCATTTCGAAATCAGACATTGCGTTACCATGGAAATGGTACTTTAAATGGTACTCTTTTGGCGGTCTCCTCCCCCTTAGTGGGCGGTGTCAAGTGTCATATTACAAAATGCATTACGGTCTTTTAGAATCAAACCTTTTTATAATCTTGACAAAAAACATATCATTGGAAAGGTCTGAGTCTCAGAATTCCATATTTGGTGGTTATTTTGAGATAGAAGTAATATTTACAGAGAAATCTAGACATTTGTGACAGAAAAATGCATTAAAAAAATTCAATGGAGTTTGAATTGTGGCTGTTTGTGGTATAACACCCTAAATAAAATCTCACAGGAACCTCAATTTTTTTTCATATCAACTTCAAATTTGGAACATAACTTATTTAGACATAAGGCTTTAATTTTAGAGTAAAACCTGCTATGTAAAATATTTACTATATATAAAATAAAATTAGTATAGTGCATTTTCTTTACAGTAAATTTTAATTTCTATAACTTTTTGATACTTTAATTAAAAAATAATAATAATTTAAACACTTTTGCAATAATCTGCTGATTTTCTTCTTTAAAAAGAGACAAACCTTAGGTCTGTATTCCAAAGTGTTCATAAATTACAACAATTTAAGTTTGGAAAGTGCACTTTCATGCCTATTTTAAAAAATGGGGAGTGACAGTTAAGGGGTTAAACAGACACGATTCTCACCTTCAGGACCAGATCTGATCCAAACGCTCCCTTGGTGTCGGTGATCTGGGCTCCGGCGGCCCGGTACTGATCGTCAGAGAACTTAGCTTCGCGTCCGGCGCTGGATTCCACCTGCACCCTGAAGCCCTGTTTGACCAGCATCTCCACACCCGCGGGCGACACGGCCACCCGCCGCTCATTCTGATAGATCTCCTTAGGAACGCCCACCAGCACGTCTTTATATCGCACACCTGACACACACACAGACAGGAGGAAAACACCTACAGCAGGAACATCCCAGAACACCCTAGCAACTGCATAGCAACCACCTAATGTGCTAAAAACAACACCATGGCAACCACATAGCAACTCCTTGGCAACCAGTCACAACTAGCATTGCAGTGTGAGTTTTGGATGTCAAATATCACTCACGTTATTTTCAGAAAATGTAGAAATCTACTTAGAATTACTATAGACTAACTCTAACCTAAACCCTAACCATAAATTTATATGAAAACATTTTTAATAAGACATTATTCAGAAGCTCCGCGAAGCTGTTTTCAATGGAAGCATATTACAAAAAAATAAAAACAATTTACTTTTTCTCACAATTCTGTCTTTTTTCCTTTGTAATTCTGAGTTTATATCTCACATTCAGTCTAAACTGCATTCAATATAAACTCAGAATTGCTAGATATGAACTTGTAATTGCGATAAACTCAAAATTGCGAAATCTGAACTCAGAATCCTGAGATGCATTCAGAATTGTGATTAAACTCAGAACTGCAAGTTATGCATTAAGAATTGCAATAAACTCAGAATTGAACAACTCAAAACTGCGATAAACTCAGAATTGTGAGAAAAAACGTTGCAATTAGGCCTACTTTTTTATTTCTTTTTATTCTGTGGTGGAAATAAGCTTCCATGGTTTTCAGTGAAGTGTGTGAATCCCACAATGCTCTTTTCCAGGTTTTACCATCTATTTCATAATGCAACAGTGGGAACATTGAGTACACACACAGACGGGCGGCGTTCAGGGCAGCTCAGCGTCACGGGCGGATCAGCTAACACATTTCTCTCCATAATTGGCATCACAGCATCCAATCAGAGCGAGGCAGCAGACATTATTAGAAGCTCATTGGCAGAGATCCAGTGGAGTCGCACATGCATAAACTAAAGGGAAGTGACATGTAATGATAAGGACACTTCACGAGGACATTGAGAGCGAAAGATCATCTCGATTTCACCTTTAAATGACCTCGCTTATCTCCCCCACAGAAAGATCCAGTCACATGTGATACACCACTCAACACTTTCAGCTGAAAATAAGAAACTCTCTATGAGAGCTCCTGCTGTAGTTTGACCTCACATGAACCGAGTTATAGATCTGAGGAGCCCGTCTCACCTTTAAGAGCCTGTTGATCATACAGAACAGGGAAGGTCTGGAAGAATCGTCTCCCCAGCCGCTGCACAGAGCAGCACGTCATGCAGCGCAGCAGACACGCCATGTCTCAGACGTCTGAGGAACAAAACACACAGTCTCAACCACACACACACACACACAC
>NW_015649584.1:46475-52247 GCF_001515625.1 Sinocyclocheilus rhinocerous | reverse complement strand
CACACACACACACACTCTCACTCACACACACTCACACACACACACTCTCTCACTCACACACACACACACACTCTCACACACACACACACACACACACACGCACAGATCCTTACATGCATATATTTGTCTCTATATAATAATAAACTAATCTTTGTTAAGTATAAACAATAAACATTCCCAGAGTAAAAATACACTGCTTTATCCAGTCAAACACAGATCTCTCTCATGACTCTGCTGACCTCCATCATAACCTGGATCTCATCACTGATCTTAAAGGAACAGTTCACCCAATGAAAATGAAAATCCAAAATGTAGATGAGTTTGTTTCTTCATGGGAACAGATTTGTAGAAAGCTGCGTTTGACACTATCAACCACAACATTATTTTGAATAGACTTGAAAATAGACTTTTGCATGAATTGTTTTCCTTTTATTGAGGGAGATAATCACTTTTTGGCTTAACTCTTCCTTTATTAGTTCATGAATGTATTGTTGTTTGTATGTTTATTTTATTCTATTCATATTTACTTATATCCATTTAATTCATCCGTGGTTTACAGTGAATTTATAACGGCTAAGCTAACAACGCCCCTTAGCTGTTATAAATTCACTGTAAACCACGGCTTCACGGGGCTTATTGCTTTAATAGATTTTCATCTGTGACTGAGCCAGCTGTTCCGATCAATTGGCTGTTACAAATTGTAATTTTTTATGTAAACAAAACAAAACAACTGTGAATATCATTGTTTACAGTGTAATGTGGGTTATTGAAGATCGACTGATGAGCAAACACGGAGTTCTGTTCTTATTGTGCGTTTGATGCAGTCACTCTCACTGTATCAGTTCTTTGGTTTCCATTCTTCTCGAGCTGAGCTGTTGTTTATCTGTAGGTTTTTGAGATGATGCACGTGGAGGGTCTGAAGGTGCTCCCGCGGGACGCTGTGGACTGGGACTCGCAGCGCTGTCGGATGGGTCCGGCTCTGATGTCCGGGTTAGGCCTGAAGCTGGGCGCTCCGGTTCTGATCCGGGTTCAGCGGGGGGTCTGTCTGTGCACCGCATGGCCACGGCGGGACCTCGCAGAGGGATTCCTGCAGATCAGCACCCAGTGTGCGACACCGGACCTCAGCGCACAAACACTCACCGGACTCACGGTTAAACCGGCGCACATCACACCCCTGACCTGCCCCAGACTCTCCAGCGTGAGCGTGAAGGTGTTTGTGCAGAGACTAGAACACAAGCGGAAGGTCTCCGAGCCGAGCGTTCACAAGCTGCTGGAGGGTCTGTATGTGCACCAGGGATATTTGGTGGACCTGTCCGGTGCGGAAACGGAGATCAGGTGTGTGCTGGTTGAGAAGGTGAACTCGGGCTCGCAGAAAGCTGGTTTGATTACAGCAAGAACTCATGTGGAGGTCAGTCTTGCTCAGACTGTTAAACACTTAGAGAGGCGTCAGGAGGTCTCGGCGGCGTCTCCGGGCGGCCTAGAGGAGGTTTACACCTCGCTGAAAGAAATGATCACGTTTCCTCTGCGTTACCCAGAGACTCTGCGTCAGCTGGGAGTGTCGTGCCCAAGAGGACTGCTCCTGATCGGGCCGCCCGGCGTCGGGAAGACCCTGCTGGTGCTCTGCGTGGCGAGGGACATCGGGGCCACGCTAGTGACTGTAAACGGGCCGGAAGTCACAGGTTCTCGACCCGGAGAGAGCGAGGAGAACCTGCGGCGCGTGTTTGATCAGGCGCGGGAGGCGGCGGAGGAGGGTCCGTGCGTTCTGCTGATCGATGAGATCGATTCTCTGTGCCCGAGGCGGACGGAGAGCAGCGGCGCTCCAGAGAACCGGCTCGTCGCTCAGCTGCTGACGCTGATGGACGGCATCGGCAATCACGAGGGCTTCGTCATCATCGGAGCCACGAACCAACCGGACGCTCTGGACCCAGCGCTCAGGAGACCCGGGAGGTTCGACAGAGAGGTAATTCAGGAGGTGTTTACACAACACCGTTTACAACTGAAAACCTTTTATGCGTTTTGGCCATTCGTTTTGGCATTTTGGGGGCCTAAAAATGGAAACTTTTGAAAACGGGTTGTGCACGTTTTTGGAAACGATACCAGTATCGTCTCTGTGTAAACTACAAAAACACGAATTTGTGAAAATGGTGACATAATATACATGCATATTACGCGTTTAGTCTATAGTCATACGCAAGTTTCTTTACAAAGTGAGATCGCCAACTACTGGCCTGGCATACATAATACAGCACTTTTAGCCATTTTGATCCGTCTGACCTGACAATAATTTTCTCTGATAATATTTCTGCAATCTTATCATATGTGTGTTTAGAATCAAAAAATGTATACCAAATTTGTAAATGAATCACTCTTTTGAACAAACTAATCAATTGCAATTGCAAAAGTGGTTCACGTTTCATTTTGATTCATTCGGATGCACTGAATCGCAGCCATTTATCAAACTTACTTACTTTATGAGACACACTGGATCTTGAGTCTATCGTACTGTAGGAAACTAAAACCTGAAGATGTCTTCTATTGTTCTTAAAGGGATAGTTCACTCAGAAATGAAAGTTCTGCCATCATTTACTCACCCTCACGTTGTTCTAAACCTGTATGAGTTATTCTGTTGAACACAAAAGAACAGTTGCTGGTCCCCGTTGACTTTCATAGTATTTTTTCCTAACTATAGAAAGTCAAGGCTACCGACAACTGTTTGGTTCCCAATATTTTTCAAAATATCTTCTTTTATGTTCGACAGAAGAAATAAACTCATACAGGCTTGGAACAACTTTGAGGGTGAGTAAATGATGACAGAACTTTCATTCATCTTATTAATTGTTTATGAATGACTGCAAGTAAAGATAGTTTTAGTCAAGTCACCTTTTATTTTTATTTATATAGCGCTTTTAACAATACAGATTGTGTTAAAGCAACTGTACAGCATTAATTAGGAAAATAGTGTCAATAATGCAAAAGGACAGAATAGTAAACACTCAATTTTCAGTTAAAGGCAGTTCATCATTGATTCAGTGATGTCTTCATCCAGCTCAGTTCAGATTACGCGCTCAGTAGAGAAGCAGCGCTGCAGGCCATGCGACAGTCGCAGGTACAGTCACTGAGATCCATTCTAGCAGCAGAAGTCTCTTGTGTCCTCTCTTGTTGAGATGTTGTTGATGTTGTTCAGGCGGGAGCGAGTGAGCCGGTGTCGATGCAGCACTTCATGCAGGCGCTGCGGATCGTGCAGCCGTCGTGTTTGAGGAGCAGTATAGGAGCCACTGACTTCAAACCCGTCAGCTGGGAGCAGATCGGAGGACTAGACGATGTCAAACTCAAACTCAAACAGGTATAAGAGTTAGTTCAGGCTGATTTGCATGACTTTGCTTCTGTGTAGTAACGTAAGTAACGCCTGCTGTCTGACGTTTGTGCTCAGAGTATCGAGTGGCCCATGAGGTTTCCAGAGGCGTTCGTGCGGTTGGGTGTTTCTCGGCCCCGAGGAGTGCTGCTGTACGGGCCACCCGGCTGCGCTAAGACCACGCTGGTGAAAGCAGCAGCATCTTCATCACACTGCACCTTCCTCTCCCTCAGCGGGGCCGAGCTCTTCTCTCCGTATGTGGGAGACTCTGAGAAAACACTGGCGCAGGTCTGACATCACTCTCATTCAGTGCTTCTGTTTAGAGCTGTTGATTTAATGCTTTGGTGCAACTGATTAAGGCATTTAACATACCCGCCCCTGCACCTATCTATACACGATCTTACATTAAAGCAACTGCTGATGAACGTGTTGCAGGATGATGACTGACTGCATGATCTCTCCGTCTCTCTGTCTCTCAGTTGTTCGCTCAAGCTCGTTCGTGCGCTCCCTCCCTCGTGTTCCTGGATGAGATCGACAGCATGGTGGGCTCTCGAGCGGACGGTTCCTCTCACAGCGTGCAGTCGCAGGTTCTGTCGGTTCTGCTGACCGAGCTGGACGGAGTGGGAATCCGGAGTGTGGAGAGACGCAGCACCGGGAGAAAGATGGCTCAGCTAGAAGGAGGAGAGCAGGAGGACACCAGACTACAGCAGGTCAAACTTCTGTCTGGATCATATTTCATCCCATGCTGACTGTTGTACTGTCTTCAGTTTATGCTGATTTATATTTACAGTTATGCATTTAGCAGACGCGTTTATCCAAAGCAGCTTACAAAAGAGCGACATATAAAATCTATATTTTAAAGAAAATAAATGTTTGGACAGGATTTTTTTTTTTTTACTGTAGTACGCTGAGACGCAGCATGCATCAGGATGCATTACAGTCACGAGAATGATTAGAGTAGTACGATTTTTTTTATACATTTTTTTTTACATCTTTATGCATTTGGCAGATGCTTTTATCCAAACTTACACTGCATTCACAGTGTTAAACTGGTTTTTCAAAGTGGCAAGTGGTTACGTGCTGTTTCTTTGTTACAATAACTAGCCATTTCTGAGTGATGTTTTTTCAGAAAATGTTACAATGTTACAAATACAAGGCTCCATTGTCTTAATGATACAAATTTTTCTTTTGATCTTAGGGGTGTCAAACTGCAGAGCTTTGTTCCAACCCTGCTCCATGTAGTTTTCAAATCAGCCTGAAGGACTTGATTAGCTGGATCAGGTGCGTTTAATTAGGGTTGAAACGAAACTCTGCAGAGCTCCGGCGCTCCAGGAATTGAGTTTGACACCCTTGTTATAGTGGATTAAGACCTGAACATGTTCTGTGTGAGATTCACGGATGTGCACGTGTAGAGCTGAAATGAAAGAGTCGTTTTTAAAGTGCTATTAACACTGTCTCTATGTGACTTACATTTCAGATGGAACTCCAGGAAGTGTGTAATAAGGATGTTTTGATCGTGGCTGCCACTAATAGACCAGAGGTTCTGGACAGTGCTCTGCTCAGACCCGGCCGACTCGACCAGATCATATACGTTCCACCTCCAGATCTTGAGGTGAGCAGACGGTCCTAACATCAGATGAGATCCAAGCGTCTCTTTCTAAACCCCGCCCACTCCATCCTCCTTCTATAAGCCACACCCATTTCACTGATTTAAAGGGATAGTTCACCCAAAAATGAAAATGTGATATTTATCTGCTGACCCCCCAGGGCATCCAAGATGTCGGTGACTTTGTTTCTTCAGTAGAACACATTTGATGATTTTTAACTCAAACCGTTGCAGTCTATCAGTCATATAATGCATGGCAATGGTAACAAAATCTATGAGAGTAAAAAAAACATGCACAGACAAATCCAAATTAAACCCTGCGGCTCGTAACGACACATTGATGTCCTAAGACACGAAACAATCGGTTTGTGCCAGAAACCGAACAGTATTTATATAATTTTTTACCTCTAATACAACACTATGTCCAACTGCCTTCAGCGCGCGCACGGCATCTGGTGCGTGAAGGTGTGTACGCGCTCTGGCGTAGTTTACGCAAGCGCCGGAAGTGATCTCTCACGCGTATATGTCACTCATTGTTTACACAGTGCACAGTCATTGTAGGTACGACGGCTAATCAAAATGGTACTTACTTGCACTTATCCGGATTGTTCAAACCGACTTAAAACTAAAAGATTACGTTCTCTCGCGCAAACTCATTCGGGAGTGGTGACGTTCCACGTATTTCCAACTTCTGAGCCTGCTCGCCTGAAGTTATGGTTGATTGCTCTTCGGCTGGATATCAACACACCCATTAACGTAAACTACGCCAGAGCGCGTACACACCTCACGCACCGGATGCCGTGCGCGCGCTCAA
>NW_015649584.1:44697-45819 GCF_001515625.1 Sinocyclocheilus rhinocerous | reverse complement strand
AGATTTTGTTACCATTGCCATGCATTATACGACTGATAGACTGCAACGGTTAAAGTTAAAAATCATCATATGTGTTCTACTGAAGAAACAAAGTCACCTACATCTTGGATGTCCTGGGGGTAAGCAGATAAACATCACATTTCATTTTTGGGTGAACTATCCCTTTAAGATCAGCTTGAAACGGAAGTTGCAACCAACTTTTCTACTGTATTGTGACATGTTAGAGTTAAGTGCTATCGAGTCGGAAAGAAATGTAGGGCAGGGACTTCGTTTTATCTGTCAGTTAAAGTAATTAAAATTAATGCATGGATGAATTGTTCACAGTAAGACGAGTAACATGCATTAAGATTTGATGTTGTCTCATGCGTTCTCAAAACGACATTGATATATAAATGATATTTATATAAACTATATTAAATGATATAAATGTATACATTTTCTGCTCCCATATCGTGAATTTTGTGATCATTTTATTTATGAATTCACGGTTGTGAAACTTTAAGATTTATTTGTAAAAATAAAATGTAATTCAAAATATTAACAAAAACTATACTATCTCAGTGATACTAAAAAACACTGTAAGAAAAATGTGTGTGTGCAAGCACGTATGTGTAACCGTACAATCGTTCGTCCAATCAGAGGCGTCGCTCGGCGGCACGTGACCAGCTTACGCGCTCGTACAGTATCCGTGGTCACATGAGCGCCGGAAACAGTTTCATCATCACACGGGAAATAAGAGCTGTGGCGCAGGTCTGAGCGTGTTTGTGTTTTAGGAGCTGCTGCTGCTGCTCGCGAGGAGGAGGAGGAGGAGGATGATGATGATGGACAGACAGCAGGAGGAAGATGAGGAGGACACCGGTGAGCGGAGCACTGAGCACTGAAACACTATTATCAACACTGTAAAGAGGATTATTTGACCAAATATCACATTCATCAAAGCTAGTTCACTAATAAAGACCCACCTTTATGGTTTTGTTGACTGAAATAAGGCTGTACACAGACGAATAGTTTGTGAGCTTTACAAATAATTTAGCCTATTTGATATTTTTACATCCAACTGCACCCTTATTCGGTTTTTTATATTAGAATTATTTATTTATTTATTTACATACATATATATAT
>NW_015649584.1:30149-44425 GCF_001515625.1 Sinocyclocheilus rhinocerous | reverse complement strand
ACACACACACACACACACACACACACACACACTCGCACACACTCACACACACACACACACTCACACACACACTGTATGATGCTGGAGATACTGCATCCCACAATGCAATGTGCTTGACTTCACCTTCCATTTCCTGTCTAACAGGAAGGGAAATCAACTGTAATCTTTAACACTAATGTTTTGGGTCACATTGGGTTTGGTTCTCGAAACACGAGCAGAGTAAATGAGCCTTATTATTGGATCAGACTGAAAAACAGTGCTTCACAATAAACACTGGGGCTCAGAATGCTGTAATAATCGTTATCTCTTCTAGACAAAACCAGGTGATTCTGCTGGATACGCTGGAACAGGAAGTCACGAAGTTCCGCGAGTGCAACGCCACGATTGATCTGAACACACTGGTGAGTTTGTCGTGTTTCATCATTAAAGCCTCCTGCCGTCGTCAGACTCACAGCCCATGTGTTTCAGTTCACAGAGGCCACCGTTTATCACAGAAAGCTGGTGAACATCCGCAGAGAAATGATCGTTCTGCACGACAAGACCACCAGACTGAAGGTTTGAGCTTCACACCAGATCCACACTGTTCATATATGATCCTGAGATAGTGAGGACTGACGCGTCACACTGAAAACAAGCTGAAAACATACTCTGACTTCTATAGATTGGTTGTTTACTCTCAGGACATATTTAAGAAATAGTTCACCCAAAAATGAACACTTTCTGAAAATGTTCTCACCCTCAGTCTTTCCGAGATCAGGATGAGTTTGTTTCTTCATCAGGTTTGTAGAAATGTAGCACTGCATCAGTGTCTCAGCAATGGATGCTCTGCAGTGAATGGGTGCCGTCAGAATGAGAGTCCAAACAGCTGATAAAAACATCACAATAATCCACAAGTAATCCACAGCACTCCAGTCCATCAGTTAACATCTGGAGAAGACAAAAGCTGAAACAAATCCAGCATTAAGACGCTTTTAACTAAAATACATAGAGTCCATAATCCATAATAACGCTTCCTTCTTAATGCTGGATTTGTTTCAGCTTTTGTCTTCTCCAGATGTTAACTGATGGACTGGAGTGCTGTGGATTACTTGTGGATTATTGTGATGTTTTTATCAGCTGTTTGGACTCTCATTCTGACGGCACCCATTCACTAGCAGTGATGGTGGATGTTGACGTCGGTGTGGTCTGTTCCTGTGATGCGTGTAGAAGCGAGCGCTGAAGCTGCAGCAGCACAAGCAGGAGGAGGATCTGGAGCGCGAGCAGAAGAAAGAGAGAGAGCTGGAGCGAGAGAGACACCTCATCGCCAAACCCGCCAAACGCAGCGACGCTGAACCGCACTGAGCGTGCTCAGACTCAAAGCTCCGCCCACTGCCCAGAGACTCCGCCCCTCAGACACATGGCCCCGCCCACTGCCCCAAGACCCCGCTCCTCAGAGACAGCTCCGCCCACTTCCCCAAGACCCTGCTCCTCAGAGACACGGCTCCGCCCACTTCCCCGATACCCCCGCCCCTCAGACACAGCTCCACCCACTGCCCCGAGACTCCGCCCCTGACGTCTATAAAGCAATCAGAAACACACAGATGAGCAGAAACACGCCGCTGCTCGTCACATTCACGCATGCGTCGCGCCTCTCACTCAGAATTCACTGGTGATTTCATGAATTTATCAGGACTAAATGTGATAAATTTATGTTCGACTCTCAAAGCTCTGATTGTCATCATGTGCACTTCTGTTCAGATAAGTAATAATAAAACTAATGAAAGTGTTTGTGTCACCATATTCTCCACAAAGGAAAATAAATCAGCTTAAACTCTTAGTGACTTCCATTAAACTTTATATAATGCTCTTTTAATATAATCAAACATGATAAAATAGTAACACTTTACAGTAAAGTTTAATTTCTTAATATTAGTTACCATTATTTAACAATCGTAGTCGATGTTAATTTCAGCATTTACTAAAACATTATTAAAATCAAAATTTGTACGTGTTAACTTTAGTTAATGCTCTCTAAACTAACCTTAATAAGTATTTTTATTAGCTAACATTAACAAAGATTAATAAAAATTGTAAATAATGCTTTGCTCATTGTTAGTTCATGTTAATGAGTCCTTATTGTAAACTGTTAGCAGTAAAACATTAATATGTTTCATATTTGAATGCTCATGAACTTAATCGGCATCATATATTTATTAATGGGATTTGAGTGTTTTTTTTTTATTAGAACAAAGAATCCAACAACATTATGCTAAAATATACACACATAAATAAACCGTACATAACAACCATTCATTAATCCAAAACTCTATATTCATTCAGAATATGGCAAGTATTTTTATTTTATTTGCAATGTTTTTGCTGACAATTTAATCTTGTGTATGTGAAATTTCCCCACATTTACACAAGAAAAGTGAAATTTTTATTATCATTTTCATTGGAATAATAATAATTATTATCATGAGTTGTTCTGGTGAAAGCACCAGTATGATACACTGATATGGAGTGAGCTCACGTGTGTAATCATCTGTGAGCGCTGGACTCTAGGTGGCAGCAGAGCATCATGGGATTGATCCTGTGTGTCATCCGTGTGTGTTTCTGTGTGCTGGGGCGGGTTAATGAAGCGCACCGGCACGTGTGTGTGTGTGTGTGTGTGTGTGAGACAGTAGCGCTCGGACACAGACAGACAGGCTGGTTTCCGGCGGTTTTGAGGGTGACGCGCGGGCGTTTGGATTGGCGTCTGGATTTAGCTGTTTTGGGCTGAAGGAGAAAAACAAACCCACGGATCCGGAGCCACAGACGCTGAGCACATGTGGAGCTGAGACTGAGTAAACAGCAACCGTCCACACATGCTCAGCTCGGCCTCACAACAGGAAGTGATGCGGTCAAACGCTCACGTTAGCTCATGGTGAGACGCTGCGGTTCGCTGCCGTTATATAACGTGACGGGCGGGGGGTAATTGCTCTGGAATTGGGTGGAGTTTGTGTATTAGACACCAAACCCAAATATAGACTCAGACTTGTTTCTGCTCGACTGAAGAAACATCTGCTGCCTGAAAGCCTTCAAACACACCGAACTGCTGCTGAACTACATCCAGAACATCACAGTAACGACCTCTGACCTCTACAGAACCAGGCTGACCGTACCTGCTCATCTCTACAGTTCTCATACATTACATGTGAGCATATTTGCACCGCATTGACCTTCTCGCACGCCTGCGCACTATTGGTCAAACTACTTTTTAGACATTACATCAAGAAAGCAGAGCCAAAACCTGGACATTTTAGGCAATTTAGACATGGCCAGGAAGAAGAGGATGTATGGACATGGTATTAGATGGTAATATCGTGGTACAGAAATCACATTTGCATGCATGCATTTGGCAGATGCTTCTAAGCAATGCAACTTTAATTTCATTGAAGGCAAATATTTCATTGGCTCATGCATAACCTGGGAATCAAACTCATGGCCTAGTGTCTGAACGCTTTATAATGCTGATTATTATATTCATGCATCATGATATTTTACTTATTACTTGGTATTCCAAGGAGGCAGGGTTATTAGTAAAACTAGCTCAAGCTATAACCATAAAAATAAATAAATAAACATCATTTCTTGAAAAAAATTTAAATTTAAATTAAGGCAGTTTCTCATTTAACTTAACTCGAACTACTAAAATTAAATTAAATTAAAACTAAAACTGAAAAAAAAAATATATATATATGTATAGACATAGAAAAAAACTAAAACTAATAAGAATCACTAAACAAAATTAATTAAAATAAAAATATAAAATATCTAATTTAAAATATTAATAAAACAACTATAGTATCTCAATGATAATAAAATAACACTGTTCCGAGGTACCTCAAATTTTACCATAGTTACATGTCCAAAAGCATAGTACTGTGGTGTTTTTCAGCAGGTGTTTGTGGGCTGTGATTCTGATCACCTCGTCTCACCTGCGGCTCGTCTGTCTCGGTCTTCATTTATTTTGATATATGAGAGTCCAAATTAAATGAATGCACATGTGCTGCGCTGAAAAATGCAGCAGTTTCACTGTAAAGTACATGTAGAAATGTGGGGTTTGATGTGGCAATATTTGATTAAACCAGAAAACCAAACCATCTTATTAACAGTTCAAGAGAACGACAGACAGATAGAGAGACAGATGGATGGACAGACAGATAGAGAGACAGATGGATGGACAGACAGATAGAGAGACAGATGGATGGACAGACAGACGGACAGATAGAGAGACAAATGGATGGACAGACGGACAGATAGAGAGACGGATGGACAGATAGAGAGACAGATGGATGGACAGAGAGACAGATGGATTGACAGAGAGACAGATGGACATGCAGACAGACAGATAGAGAGACAGATGGATTTACAGACAGCCGGACAGATAGAGAGATGGATGGACAGACAGACAGATAGAGAGACAGATGGATGGACAGACAGACAGATAGAGAGACAGATGGATGGACAGAGAGACAGATGGACATGCAGACAGACAGATAGAGAGACAGATGGATTTACAGACAGACGGACAGATAGAGAGATGGATGGACAGACGGATAGAGACAGATGGATTGACAGACAGACGGACAGATAGAGAGATGGATGGACAGACGGATAGAGACAGATGGATTTACAGACAGACGGACAGCTAGAGAGATGGATGGACAGATAGAGAGACAGATGGATGGACAGAGAGACAGATGGATGGACAGATAGAGAAACAGATGGATTGACAGACAGACAGATGGATGGATAGAGAGACAGATGGATGGACAGACAGACAGATGGATGGATAGAGAGACAGATGGATGGACAGACAGACAGATGGATGGATAGAGAGACAGATGGATGGACAGACAGACAGATGGATGGATAGAGAGACAGATGGATGGACAGACAGACAGATGGATGGATAGAGAGACAGATGGATGGACAGACAGACAGATGGATGGATAGAGAGACAGATGGATGGACAGACAGACAGATGGATGGATAGAGAGACAGATGGATGGACAGACAGACAGATGGATGGATAGAGAGACAGATGGATGGACAGACAGACGGACAGATAGAGAGACAGATGGATGGACAGACAGACGGACAGATAGAGAAATGGATGGACAGACAGACAGATAGAGAGACAGATGGATGGACAGACAGACAGATATAGAGACAGATGGATGGATGGACAGACAGATAGAGAGACAGATGGATGAACAGACAGACAGACAGATAGAGAGACAGATGGATGGACAGACAGACAGATATAGAGACAGATGGATTGACAGACAGACAGATGGATGGACAGAGAGACAGATATTGTTGTGCGCTGCAGACGTGAAAGTGATGGTGTTGATGAGGTTTCTGCAGCAGACGGCTGGATTTATTGTCTTGTTTATGCCGTGAGTGAGTGTGTTTGTGTGTGTGTGTGTTTGTGTGTGTGAGTGAGTGAACCACAGTGAGCTGGTTAACCCTGAACCACAGCCAGACCTGGAGGAGGAGACGAGTTATGCCAGACCTCTGTTTATTTGTCAGACTGTCTCTTCCAGCCGCGCTTCATTCTGCACAAACTCCAGTGCTGGAAAACCTCCGGAAAGTGTATGTTTATGTTTACTTGTTTCATCATCATATTTGAACGGGTCACCATTGAACAGACCAAACGTTCCAGATTAATGCTCCACAAATACTGTACGACAAAACTCACCCTACTTCACCAGCGATTCTTCACAGCACATGAAGACGGGTGTTTGTACGTTTCCTGAAATGTTATGTGTAAATATTCTAGAACAGAAACCTGAAAATTAGATTCATAATTCTTGTTTGATTTTAGAGTTAAAGGTTTTTCCAGAGGGATTTTGTATTTCTCTTTTTATCAGAGATCAGAAAATACTGTCAACAGACAGAAAACACATTTTCACCATGTTTTTAGGAGTAAAATGTTGTATAAATCAGTGTGAATGATATATGAACGAGCCTTCAGAATATAGAGAGGAATAAAACTGTCAAGTTTGGTGTCTGTAAGAGAAAAACTCTTTAAAGATAGGGATTGAGATTGAAATCTGCAGACGCTAATAGATAAAGTGCAATAAAACAAACCCTTAAATGTCTATTTTGGATGTTTTCTTTCCACTAGACTGAAAGAGGACGTGTTACGGAAGCAAAATAGACTAAAATCTCTAAACTGACCAGCGCATGAAACACTGGTTAATCTGCAGTGTCTCGCCTTAGACCTAAACTATACCTGCTATCCTGTAAGGCCTTTTATTTCCACTCTCTCTGTAGAGTTGAATTGTAACACTTTTGTGTTGTTTTGAGTGTGCGTCACAGACGGAGCTCACACACACACACACACACACACACACTCTTATCTGACGCGCTCACACACACACACACATGTCAGACCTACATGCCTGAACTCTGTGACCCGACGGGCGCGTGTGAAATACGGCACACACACGCTGAAGCTTCCTGAACATACAAATGACACACACGTGTTAAAGCTCACAGTCACGTTCATCAAAATCACAACTATGTTTAACGTGTTAAACAACAATATATACAGCAGTGGAGTACAGCAGTCTGTTCTTTTTTTATTTTGAGGATAAAATCATAAATTAGCCATTCAACAATATAATTTAAAGCCATAATTTTTTATATTTATTATAGGCAAAAGTTTTGCCTTCATTTCTCCACTTTAGCTTATAACATCATGTTTAATAAATATTATAAAAGTTTTATTTTATCCAAGTTTATTGTGTGCATTCATTTTCATGACAAAAAGAAATGAGTACTAAAAAATGTAGGTAAGACTTTATATATAATGCATAATAAAAGTAGTTTTAATGCATTAAATGTGCCTTGTAATGCATTGTATGATCTTATGAATCGTAGCACATAACACTATTCATTATTACACCTTTAGAAAGAATAATGCATTAAAACATGACAAACCTTCAAATAATATAATGCGTTTTAACTGTGGTATGAAAAGATATAATGCATTATAATGAATACCTTTATAATGCATGATTCATAAAGGCTTTAAGTAAAGTAAAAAAAAGTGAATTTCAGACACTCGATCTAATGAATCACGTCTGCAGTGAACACAAGGCCACTGTGTGACTTACATTATATTTCTGTGTGTACCGCGGTAAATAAAGCGTAATGTGAATGTGGTCAGTGGGTTTGAGTTGGTGTTTTCGCTCTATTTCGGGGTTTATGAACAGCACATTCTGCTTACACTCATAATGACTCGAGCGTCCAGAGGCAGAAACCGACCTTCAGCTCAGACTGAATCCACAGGAAACATGCAGCTCATAAACACAACAACTCACACTCGCCCGCAGCAGATATCTGAGTGTTTATGTTTCTGAAATGCTGAATTCAGTCGAAGGATAGATCACTGGATGAATCCATGATTTCAGACGAGTTGATGAGATAGTAATCAAGCAGCTAGTTGTGTTGTGGTCAGTCTAGTGATCTAGTAACAGCTGATCACTGCACGGCACCCATAGAGAGCAACTATTACGCTTGGTTTAAAGGGACAGTTCACCCAAAAATGAACATTTGCTGTTAATTTACTCTTCCTCAGGCCATGGAGGCGGCTTTTGTTCTTCAGTAGGACAGTAAAGATGATTTTTAGCTGAAGCTGTGCTCCTCTGTGAATCATAAAACTTGCTACCGTCACTTTGAGAGTCAATAATCAATATCAGGGAACATTAAATGAATCCCCGTGTCTCCTGGCGATATACTGAGATCTTCTGAAGCGAAACGATCAGTCTGTGCAAGAAACTGAACATTATTTACAGCATTATTACTGTAATCCAGAGCCTCAGACAAACGGGGAAATATGATTCTTTTCTGCGAACTGAATCTTTCGGACTGTTCGTTTCAATTAACTGATTCAGTTCACTAGTTTGTTTACGTAATCACACGATGACGTCACGTATACGTGATTAAATTATTAAAGCACTCAATAATGATGTGAAACGTGGATGTTTTGCACGTCTAAAGCATATAAAGTGAATAAACTAGTCTTCATCAGCTCACCTTTTTACATAAACACTGAGAAACCATGAAACCTTCATTTGGCGCTTGATTGAAGTGTTGGGTTCACGGTGTTCAGTCCGAGTCGAACCGTTTGCTCAGTTCAGAGACTGTTGAGGAACTCAAGCGCTGAATCAGTTCATTCATCAGAGAATCAGATTCGACTCATTTCATCCAGTTCTCGAAAAAGATCCGGTTCAAAAGATTGATTCGTTTGTGAACCGAACATCACTCCGGACCGTTTGTCTGAGGCTCTGGATTACAGTAATAATGCTGTAAATAATGTTCAGTTTCTTGCACAGACTGATCGTTTCGCTTCAGAAGATCTCAGTATATCGTCAGGAGACACGGGGATTCACTTAATGTTCCCTGATATTATTGACTCTCAAAGTGACGGTAGCCATTGACTTGCATTTTATGATTCACAGAGGAGCACGGCTTCAGCTAAAAATCATCTTTACTGTCCTACTGAAGATCAAAAGCCGCCTTTATCGTCGACGGTTTGGGAGTAAATTAACAGCAAATGTTCATTTTTGGGTGAACTGTCCCTTTAAGATGACAGACCTCAAGAATGACTGAAGCTGCTCTGTAAAGATCAGGTGCAGCGAGATGTTCTCCTGGGGCTAATCAGCTCCTCACACGGTTATGCAACACGTCTTGAGGCGTGAGATTACAGCAGCTATCAGTCGCAGCAGCTGCTGTGACGCAGGACAGTGTTTAGCGGTGAGCGTCTGAGAGGATGTGTTTAAGAAAAGAAATATGACGGAAACCATAATGACCGGTCTGCTCTGGCTAACCCACATAAACACAGACAGGACGACAGTCTCCGAATGTGTTGTGTTACTGACTCACTGCATGTGAAATAGACATTCAGCAAAGTGTGTTGGATGACTGACTTTGGCATAGAGTTCTGAAAAATTGGTAGATTAATCATCCAATCATAATGAGCTGCTATATGACTAGCATGGACTATTTTGATGCCTTCATGATGGTCAGCATTTGTATTTATTATGCAATGAAGAGCAGATGTTCTTTTGGGCTCCACTGAAGAAACCGAGGTTTGGAATGACTTTAATGAACTCGTTCATCACCAGTCTTCCTCCTAATAAACCACACTCAGAGAAACAGTCAACCACTACAAACGTGTCGCAGGAGCTTCATTTTATTTGCTTGTAGCTGCAACCATGCTCAGAACGTTCTGATGTTGATATAGATGTAGCCTTATAACAGCTGGATTAACAATAAATACAGAGGATATAAAAACAACAGCGATGCCGACGCTGTCAGGGCTGGAGTAAAACGCAGGAGTCGATATGAAAAGCAGCTTCGTCGATCAACAGATCTGCAACACAGACGTCATACGATCAGGAACACGACTGAGAATTGAGAACACACTGGACATCAGACGGTGGCATACACACCTTTGTTCAGGGCAGATTGTTCTGGATGCTGTTCAGAATGTTTCCGTACACAATGTTGTACAGCTGGTCCTTGGACATGGCTCCATCTAGTTGCACTGCAACACAAACACGATTACAGTGTCAACGACGCTCGTAACAGCAATGCATTACAATACTGAGTTACGGAGAGTTCCGGTGCTTGATTCTGATTGGCTGAGCCGCGTTCGAAGCTGTTGTAAATGACTCTACAAAGTAACACACCTTTGTTTACGTTTGTCTGTTGCTCGGCAACCACTTTGTTGCAACCACAACTGTTTCTGAGGAGCTACATTGTTTGGTGGAAGAATACTGTTTTTATTAATATCATTACACTTTATTTGCTCTGTTTTATTCTGTGAAACCTTACTACGTATATGGAATAACCGTTTTATAAAAGCAATAAGCCCCGTGAAGCTGTGGTTTACAGTGAATTTATAACAGCTAAGGGGTGTTGTTAGGTACGCGTTAGTAATGCATTACTTGAAAAAGTAATCCGATTACGTCACTCGCATTATACCTTACCCCAACACTGATTAGCGGGAACTTACCGACATCAACCCCGGAGTCCTCCATGATTTTAGTGTGTTTGACATACATGGGCCAGACGTGTCCGTCGAACAGACCGGGTGGGTCCGGCACGGAATAGTTCCTTGAGCTGAAACACAGATACAGTGAGATCAGATGCATGCTGGACCTTCATCCGCGCCTTCAAACGCAGCGGGCGTCACTCACCTCCTCCTCTTTTTGCACTCTTCGTATGGAATGGAAATGAAGTATCGCTGGTTGAATACATCGATCAAAGGTCTGCGCAAGAGACAGCGTTCAGTAAAAGCATGGGTCTGATTGGTCAGTCGAACACGTTTGCATGCGGCGCTCACCCGTAGGTGTAGAGCAGAAACCCCTCCACGATCAGGATGTGAACGCCTTCGTCCGGAGCGCGCGGATGCATCTCCGAGTCCAGCGAGTTGTTGACGCCGTGGGATCGTTCGAACTTGACGGGGTTTTGCTGCCAGGCCTGGATGGTGCTCATCATGGCATCCATGTCCAGAGCGCTGATGACTGCGGAGGGAAACACGCACAAGTGAGCGCAAGGACACGGTGCGGATCGCCAGACATGCAAAAACACACGCACCAACCCCTGGATAAGAGCCCGGCTTACCATCATACTGCTTAAAGCCATCTTCATCAACTTCAATCTCATCTTGGGGCTGAAACATACACCAATGAGACGCACTCCAGAACACTGACCCTCCCACCGCTACACTCTTAACCTCTGACCTCTGTGTGTGATCAATGCCAAGCTCTGCTTTCTGATTATACTGACCTTGAAGAAGTCATCCTGATGGACCACACAGCAGTTAGGCAGGTTCTTGATCAGCCGGTCCGTCAGTGTTGTTTTACCACCATTCGTGACCCTGTGGGGCAGAAACATACGCGTTATATGCTGCGTCATATTACTTAAGAGGCCAATACATGCCAGTCAACACTGCACTTTAAAGGGAAAGTTCCAAAAATCTAAATTCTCTCAACATAGCCACAGACTTCCACAGTACGGAGAAAATTACAGTGGAAGTCAATGGCTACCGTCACCTGTTTTGGTTTGCAACATTCTTTAAAATATTATAATTTGTGCTCAACTGTAGAAATAAACTCATACAGGTTCGGAACAACTTGAGGGAGGGTCAACGACAGAATTTTAATTTTTGGGTGAACTGTCCCTTTAACTGCACGTTACACGCTCACAATGCAATAAACACGCAGTTTTTTTTTTTAAACATGTTACCATGGTAACCGTAGCTTTCGTCAAAATGCCAGTTACTACTACATAGCTGACATTAATTAGTTAACCTAGAAAAACTCTCCGTGTAAACACCGCGCTAACTGTCATTCTGGCGGGAATTACTGTTACTATGGTGATTTTGTTCCTCATCTCTAACGGAACGAGAGCAGCACGCGCTCACTCACCCTCCGATCCCGATGATGAGCTTCATCCTCAAACTGAGACAGACGCGCGTCAACGTGAGAAGAGTCGCTGACGAGGCTGATAACGGATCGATGACCGTACGAAGGAAAGCGTGAAAAGAGAAGGTTGAAGGAAACGTCAGCTGCTCGAGTCCTCCATGGCGTGGAATGAAGCTTGTCGACGGCGCTTGCTCGCGATCTTTCACCCAAGTGAAGCTGCTACGCGCTGATTGGCTATTTAAACACAGCGGAAACCGCCCTCAGCCAATGAGAGCGCAGCATCCTCAGCCCGCGTAAGCGCCGCCCAGTGTGGCCAGTCACGTGATATTTTTGTATCGTGTGATTCATGATGTTCTAATTTAAGGATGGAATTTTTTAATATATATATATATATTACTAAAAACTGATGAATCTCGTTTTTCTTCTTTCTAAATATTTTATACTTTATTTATTGTCGATTTAATTTGTTTCTTTTAACGGAGACCCTTTTATTTGTAGGTATGCTGTGTTCTTATTAAATAAAAAAAGTTTTAAAAAAGTTTTAAAAAAATATATATAAATATAAGTTAGTAAACGTAGATTTTGCTGGATATCCTCAGTAAAGTGTTCACTTATACACAGTATAACGCCCTTATTATTATTCATATAATTATTAATAATATACTAATATATAATGTTGTTTTTCTAGTGTTTATGCCTTTTAGAGATCACACACACACATATGATGATTGTGTCCAGTGAAATGTTCTGGAGGAGTGCAGGGTTTTTCCCGTCTGGACTCAGATTGTGCGCATGCGCACGGACCAGCACACGCTCCTTTACAAACAAACAGGTAAAATATGCCGAATCATGCATCATAATTTTATTCAACTATGTTAAAATCTTTAGTTTAATAGCATCCAGGTGCATTTTAGATACTTTTATATATATATTTTAATTGTTTAGATATGTTCTTACAAACAAACAGCGCGTATTTTATATATTCAGACATGAAAATGATGGGAAATTGAAACTTTTTTAATGGCTGTTTATTTATTGTAGTTTCTGAAGGAATGTCAGCTGTCGAAAGGAGCTTGTGGAAATATACAATACATTAAATGAGCGTCGCCCCCTGGTGGAGCAGGCGCGCTGTTTCATCAGCTTAAAGGGGTCCTATTATGCTCTTTTACAAAGTCTTGATTTTGTTTTGGGGGTGTACTAGAACAGGCTCTCATACTAGGTTGTTCGAAAAACAAATTATTTTTCACATATTTTACATTATTACAACACCTGTGATTGGTTAGCTGGGTCAGTGTGTGCTGTGATTGGTTAGCTGGGTCAGTGTGTGCTGTGATTGGTTAGCTGGGTCAGTGTGTGCTGTGATTGGTTAGCTGGGCCAGTGTGTGCTGTGATTGGTTAGCTGGGCCAGGGTGTGCTGTGATTGGTTAGCTGGGCCAGTGTGTGCTGTGATTGGTTAGCTGGGCCAGTGTGTGCTGTGATTGGTTAGCTGGGCCAGTGTGTGCTGTGATTGGTTAGCTGGGCCGGGGTGTGCTGTGATTGGTTAGCTGGGTCGGTGTGTGCTGTGATTGGCAGCACTCGGCGCCTGGTCGGGAAATGTCATGCCCCTTACCGTAGCCGCCTGCGAGCTTCAGTGTAAATATTGCATCAAAATCAATAAATATTGTTCGATTTCTGGCACAAACCGATCGTTTGGTGTCTTAGGACATCAATGTGTCGTCACGAGCCGCCGGGTTTAATTTGGATTTGTCTGTGCATGTTTTTTTTACTCTCATAGATTTTGTTACCATTGCCATGCATTATACGACTGACAGACTGCAACGGCTGGAGTTACAAATCATCAAATGTGTTCTACTGAAGAAACAAAGTCACCGACATCTTGGATGCCCTGGGGGTAAGCAGATAAACATCACATTTTCATTTTTGGGTGAACTATCCCTTTAATGCGGCGCGCGCAAGAGAGCGCTATCAATACACAGAACTACAAGTCCCGGGATGCACTGCGGCGGAGAGCGGCGGAAGAGGGCGGAGCCACTATCGGCTTTCTGACAGACGCTTTCAGGAAGTGCTCGAGGTAAGGCTTCACATCTTCCCTTTATTTCAACATTTGTCGCAAAAATTAGTTATTATAAAACTTCTGTGTTATTAAAGCGTGTTTTTTCGACTGCAGGTTAGATTTTGTTCTTCAGGCTGCGCTGTACGAGAGGTGCTTTGATTGTTAGCATGCTAGTTTGTGGCTGAGGTTTCCTGCTGCGCGTCTCTGTTTATTAATATTAGATGAATATAAATGCTTCATGCAATATTTAACAGCTTGTAATGAGTGAAACAGCTGTAAACTGTTGCGCTTACATTCCTTCATCAAACGTGACTGATTCTGTGGCGTGAAGCTCAGGTTTGATCAGGATTAATCGATTAGTTTGATGGTTTTGATGAGGATGCTCGAGTGTCAGAAATTAACTTTAACCTTTATGAAGTTATTTGTTTTCACCAGATACAAATATAATGTTTTAGCCATGTAGCAATGTGAAATATGGGTGATACTGCAGTTCATCAACACAAAATCATCAGTCAATCAGATTTATATTCAAATAGATTTGGGATTTTACCTTAAAACTAGCTCTAGAATAGAGTCTTACAAACTTTATTAGATATTAGAAATGAAAGACTCAATGTTAATTTCATGTTCTTTTTTAATGTTTAAACAGAGCTGAAGTGTATTTGAGCAGTACATATGTGTATTATATACATTATATGTAAAATAATATATTTAAATATAAATAAATACAATAAAATTTTTTAAAAGAAATT